>NW_021361762.1:0-1103 GCF_001605985.2 Dendrobium catenatum | reverse complement strand
TGTTAAGAGGATCTTGGTAGACAATGGAAGCTCAGTAGATGTTCTATTCTACTCCACTTTTCTTAGCATGGGCTTATCTAGAGAGAAACTCCAGCCTGCTGCCGGTCCACTGTACGGATTTGACAACCGGCCTGTAAGAGTTGAAGGAACCATTACTCTTCCGGTTGTGCTTGGAGAATTCCCCCGTCAAGTTGAGCACCCCATTCTATTCATTGTAGTGAAGTCCGAATCAGCCTACAATGCGATCTTTGGAAGACCACTTCAAACAATTTTCGGGGCTGTTGCTTCAATTCCCCACTTAAAGCTCAAGTTTCCTACCCCATCAGGGATCGGAACAGTACGAGGAGATCAACAAGTAGCACAGTCATGCTATCTTAGGCAGGCTCAACCACACTCATCAGTTACTCTAAGCATCGAAGACTTCGATCTTCGGAATGAAGATACCCCTCAAAGGGCCTCCCCTGTAGAAGATCTTACCTGTGTCTCCCTATCAGAAGAACATCCCTCGAGAACAGTACAGATCGGATCACTCCTCTCAGATACAGAGAAAAAAGAATATGTAGACTTTCTACGTACAAACCAAGACGTATTCGCATGGAGTTCAGCAGATATGCCCGGTATTAATCCTGAAATAATTATGCACTCCCTGAAGATCAACCCAGCATGTAAGCCAGTGATTCAAAAGAAACGAAACTTCGCCCTAGAACGTCAGCTGGCAATCGAACAAGAGGTTGATAAGCTTTTAAAAGCAAGATTCATAAGGGAAGTACACTACCCATCTTGGTTAGCCAACGTCGTGATGGTTCGGAAAACAAATGGGACTTGGAGAATGTGCGTAGACTATACAGATCTCAATAAAGCTTGCCCCAAGGATAGCTTCCCGCTCCCCCGAATAGACCAGCTAGTCGACGCCACATCCGGACATCAGATGTTAAGCTTTATGGATGCCTACTCCGGATACAACCAAATACAAATGGATCCCGCCGATGAGGAGGCAACATCTTTTCAAACGGATAAAGGGTTATATTGTTACCTGGTAATGCCATTCGGGCTCAAAAATGCAGGGGCAACTTACCAACGACTTATGAATAAGGTTTTTAAGA
>NW_021361761.1:0-239 GCF_001605985.2 Dendrobium catenatum | reverse complement strand
TGTTGTTCAACTCATTAACTTACATGCTTTTAAAATCTATCACATGGAATGCTATATCATATTCATGCTTTGAATCAAAATTTAAAAAAAAAATATAGGAGAAATTATCTTTCTTTCTTGTTTTTGCATATTTTCTTTTTGATATGTCAAAAGGGGGAGAAATAGGAAAAATAGGAATTGCTTATGCGTTTTTTCCATCATCAAAAAGGGGGAGATTGTTGCAAACCTTATTTCATGGC
>NW_021361760.1:0-396 GCF_001605985.2 Dendrobium catenatum | reverse complement strand
GGCTTTGGTTTTGATTCATTTTAATCAATCTTTAAGATCACCTCGACTGCCACCTCAGTACTCAAGAGGGTTAGTTGACTGGTCAACACAGTCAACAAGTCTCTTAAGGGCTTTAAGAGGCTTAAATGTTCAAGCAAGCTCAAGTAACTTCAATCCCTTTGAACCTAGTTCACTCAACCAGCCCTCAAGCCTTCTCCCATGCCACCTCAACTGCCATGTGGCATGGGGACCAGTCAACATGTCAAACAAAGGGTCTTGAAGGGTCAAAGATGGTCAAATGACCTCTTAAACTTAATCCATTCTATTTGAAAACTCTCCAGCTATCTTAATCAGTTTCTGGAACCTTCTCAAGGCTTTTATAAGCCCTTGGATGAAGATCTAGTGGCTCTTATCAAC
>NW_021361759.1:0-476 GCF_001605985.2 Dendrobium catenatum | reverse complement strand
TAGCAAGTTTCGAATGGGGATAGAATCAATATTTTAAATGATAATTGGATTCTTGATAAAAGTTTGAATAAATGGCCAACTAAGTGTAATATAAGGGAGTTGTACAACAAATTTGTTTCGTTTCTTCTAAATAAAGATGGGAGCTAGAACAATTCTTTGCTAAAGAACATGTTTTTTGAAGATCTAGTAAATATTATTTATGGAATTCCTATATGTCCTTATTCAAATGAACATACATTAGAGCTGTTGGCTGGTAATTCTGGGAAGTTTATTTCTGCAATGGCATTTCAGGCGTTTGTAGGGCGTAATATAGAAGGTATTCATGTAAACTAGATAAGGAAGCTAAGAGTTACTCCTAAGGAATCATTATTCTAGTGGAGATTGATTAATAATTCACTACCTACATATTGTCAGTTGAATAATAGAAAGCTTCGGGATTCTTGTTGTTGTCTGAGGGGTTGTTTGGAAACAGAAGA
>NW_021361758.1:0-223 GCF_001605985.2 Dendrobium catenatum | reverse complement strand
TTCAACAACTTCTCATCGTCACACAAAAATTTCCTTACTACATTAGAATATATTCATATTCCTAAAGATGTTTTTGAAGCCTTATCAGATAAAAATTGGAGAAAAGCCATGAAGGATGAAATGCAGGCCCTGGAGAAGAACAAAACATGGGAGATCGTCAATCTACCAATAGGGAAAAAATCGGTTGGCTGCAAATGGGTGTTCTCAGTAAAATACAAAACTG
>NW_021361757.1:0-251 GCF_001605985.2 Dendrobium catenatum | reverse complement strand
TTTCCTTTGTCTTCAGAAGAAGCATGAGGTGGTAACATTTTGCCACTACGAAGCTTGATTTCCACTATCTCTTCAGAAGAAGTGACAGGCAGGTTATCTTCTTTGACTTTAGCTAGTTCTGATTTTACTTCTGTTAAATTTTCAGAATCAGACATCTTGGCTTCAATACAGATAGGCATACCCTGCAAATCAAGAACAGGGACATCACTATCTAAATAATAACCAAGAGAATGTTTTAATTCTTCAAAATT
>NW_021361756.1:0-1180 GCF_001605985.2 Dendrobium catenatum | reverse complement strand
GTGGAGGCCGAGGCCGAATTTTCGGAGCCCACAGAAGCGCGTTAGAGGTAGTGTGTTACCTTCATGCCAGCGAACTCCCGGTTGCTTCCTTCAAAATGCCGCAACTTCCAGTCCGACAGGGAGAGCACGTCGGAAGAGGAGGCGAAGTTGGCAGCAAATATAGAGGTAGGTTTCGGTGCCTCCTCTCTCTCTCTCTCTCTCTCTCTCTCTCTCTGTTTTCTTTCTCTGGATCGTAAGAATCCAATGGGGTCGGAAGAGGAGAAGAGGCCGACGGGCTCAGGGAAGGTGGACACCTGGCTTCGGGAAAGAGGGATATAGAAAGCCAAAAGACAGCAAAATTGCTGCAGGAAAACTGCACAGAAAACAGGGAAAGCCCCATGGAATTCCCTCCCAAACAGCCATAGAAAACCAGCCAACAAGGGACCCGAAAAGCCAGCACAGGAGGCAAGGTATCAAGTCACGGTAAACCAACCAGCAAGGGGACCGAAAAGCCAGCACAGGAGACAAAGGGGCACATCACGGGAAACCAACCAGCAAGGGGAAAATCAAGAAGACAAAGGGAGGAGAAAAGGCACAAATTATAACTCATTTTAATGAGCTAAATAAGAAGAATACCTTTACACATTAATGAGCTAAACATCAACTCAAGAATTAATGAGCTAGACTTAAGTAGAACCCAATTTTTAAGCTCAAAACCAAGCAGCCAAAACCCAATCCGAGAACAGCCATGGTCCAAACCAAGAGGCAGAAAACAGCCCAAAGCTTGCCTACATCAAGAATATAGCCATATCAATATGGCACAAAATAGAGCTACTTTTCTATTAGAAATGGATTAATTCATATGTCAATTACACATTATCTTAGTATCTCACAATTCCTGAAAATAAGTATTTGTTTTTTCAAATTGATATTAGTTTAATTATAAAGTGTTGTTTCCTGGCTTGAGGAACTATGTATGATTCTAGGCTCTTACTTATTAATAAAATAAAAATATGAAATTATAATAATAACAAAATCTTATTGTGTGAGCTTGATCAATGTACAATCTTGATTTAGTATCATCAAGAAGTAGTAAAGTAAAAATCTTGGGAGATGTAGCAGTTCCATAAATTACATGCCAAAAGAATGTCCGAAGAATGATTTCTTATATTTATGTTCATTCTCTATTTCTGTCCTAGTT
>NW_021361755.1:0-465 GCF_001605985.2 Dendrobium catenatum | reverse complement strand
AAGGGGTGAATCAAAGAAATCTTGATTCAGGTGAGAAAAAAAAGGAGAAAATGGTGGTACTAAAGGCGCACAGATCAAACTCAGAATCTTCCGGGTCTGAAAGCGATAACTTTGCCTTAATCACAAGCCAATTCAAAAACTTTCTAAGGATGAAACACAAGCACCATTGGAGAAAAGGTAAGGATCATAAACATTCTAAAGGATATTCTAATATGGTCTGTTATGAATGCAGGAAACCCAAACATGTGAAAGCCGATTGTCCTTCACTTAAAAAGCACTCAAGCAAGGAAAAGAGTAAGGAGAAATCCAACTTTAGAAAGTACAAAAGGCATTTTGGGCGGACTCTGCATCAGATTCATCGGAGACAGAACCAGAAGATGAAACAACCAACTTGTGCTTAATGGCAGATGATAATATGGATCAAGAAAAGGTATGTGAACTTTCCTACGATCAACTCCTTGAAGT
>NW_021361754.1:0-206 GCF_001605985.2 Dendrobium catenatum | reverse complement strand
AAAAATAGGGGAGATGAAAATATTTTTGTAGTTTTAAATTTTTGAAAAGAAAACAAGGGATACAAGTACATTCAATCTCCCCCTTTTTGATGATGGTAAACAATTAAATTTGAATTTTCAAAAAAGAATAGTTTCTCCTAATCCCCCCCTCACTAGAATAACACTTTTAAAAAAATAGGGGAGATGAAAATATTTTTGTAGTTTTA
>NW_021361753.1:0-241 GCF_001605985.2 Dendrobium catenatum | reverse complement strand
TCTATAAGATGGTGGTGATACCTACAATGTTTTATGGCGCCGAATGTTGGCCATTAAAAGAGAAGAATAATGCTAAGTTAAGTGTTGCAGAGATGAGGATGCTCAGGTGGATGAGTGGCTTTACTCTTAGAGATATGACACGAAATGAGCATTTTCGTGAAAAGTTTGGGGTAGCTCTAGTAGAAGATAATATTAGAGAGAGTTGCCTTATATGGTTTGGTCACATAAAATGACGGCCTTC
>NW_021361752.1:0-277 GCF_001605985.2 Dendrobium catenatum | reverse complement strand
TTCAAATATATTATATTTATTTTAAAATTAATATAAATTTTAATTAACTAATCATATATCACTATCATCCTGAAATAAATTCAATAATTTTAAAATTATCAAATTTTTATCATAATATCCCACTATAACATTTTTTTGTAATCAAAAGCCCAAATCCATTTTCCCTTTGACAATTTTCTTAGAAGCTCCAACATGAATTTTCATTGAAGAGTTGCACCATATAATCCGAAATTCAAAAATTATTGTTAAATCCAATTTATTTCCCCACTAAATAATT
>NW_021361751.1:0-2405 GCF_001605985.2 Dendrobium catenatum | reverse complement strand
CTCTGGTTCGGCCAGGATCAGGCCGAAGAAGCGTGCGCTGGGGAGAAAGTTACCTTCAAGCAAGTGAGCTCCGTGATTGCTTCCGATCAAAATGTCCTAACTTCCGATCCGGCGGGAATGGAAAAGTCGTGAAAGGAGCAAAGTCGGTCCAGCCACGTAGGAGCCGGAGTAGCGGCGGGATCGGGAGAAAGTTACTGCCGCAGCTAGCGTGCTCCCGTTCTTGTTCCGATCAAGGTGTCGTAGCTTCCGATCGGACAGAATGAGGAGGTCGTCGGAGGAGCCGAAGTCAAACGGAGAAGGTTTCCTCACAGCGAGCGTGCTCCCGAGCCTGCTTCCGATCGGAATGTTGTAATTCCGACCCGACTGCAAGGGAAAGTCGTCACAGAAGCTTCGTCGAACAGCCACTAAGGAGTCGGAGAAGCCGCGTGGAAGGGAGAAAATTATCTTCGCAGCCGGCGAGCTCGTTGTTGCTTCCGATTCGAGTGTCGTCGAAGGAACGAAGTCGCACAGCACTGAAGGACCGGAGAGGAAGAGAGTGAACGAGAGAATCAGAGGAAGGAAGAGTCGAATAAGGCCGAAGGCTTGTCTCGTTTTGGCATTAAGGAGATCGTGGGAGATACGACTCTAGCGTGCCAGCGACGTGGGAGGATCGTGCGAATAAGCGACGTCGTGCTGAATTCGGCGCCGGACAGGTACGTGGATTTTAATTAAATTTTTTTTCTTTTGTTTTATACAAAAGGTCAACAACGCCGCAACCTATGCTCCGTAACTCGCTCCCATAGTTTTAAAGTATGACACATTAATTTAATTCCTCTATAGTTCGCACAATCTTGTGCATCACCTTTATTCTTAAAAATAGGAATTAACACACTCATTCTCCACCCATTTGACATCTTTTTAGTCTTCAAAATAGTATTAAAAAGTTGATGGGGACATCAGATCGTGGAAGGTTTATTAGAGACCGTGGCCGCCGATCTACGACCACGATCGAGTCTTTGTATTTCTGAGTCATTTGTATTATTTTATTATTCATGTATTTTCTTATTTGCTTAGGTGTCATTTTTGTTTTCCCGTTGTACCCTCTTATGAAGGGATGTCATATGTAAGCCCAAGGGGCATTTGTGTCTTTTTGTTTTGAATCCTTTGTATGAGGCTTTATATAGCCCTCCTTATTTTCTTTTGAGGTTAAGGAATGAATGAATGATTGCTTTGAAAATTTATCTTCTTGCATGAGTTTTGAGAGCTTGAGAGAGCTAATGGAGAGAGATCCCTAGGAGAGGGAAATTTGCGCAATACCCACCAACCTAGATAAGCCGGGTTCGTGGTTTCGTTCTTTTATCTCCTTCTTCCTTATTCCTCCCATCAATCCTCACTTAGTCGCCGGATCTCCATCTATCCGAAACTCCTTTCCCCTCCTAAACCCACGGCCAACACCCAACCCAAGCCCCCATACCGCCGGCCCAATCATCTAGCCGCCGACCCCCACCCACTTCCTCATCCCCATTAAATCCCTTGCCTAATTTGGATGGATTGATTTTGGGCAGATTTTCAAAATTCAAATTCAACTAATTTGAAATTTGAAAACTTTCCTAATTTACAATTCTATTTTTGGAAAGTTTCTAAATCAATTCTATTTGAATTTCAAATTCAAATTGGATTTAATTAATTACTTTCCTAATCCCAAAATCTAATTTAGGCAAGCATGACACCTCACATTAAATCCCCCTTGCCCATGCATGCCGCCGGCCCCACCCTATAATAAATCCTAGGGATTTATTTCCTAATCCCATATCCACACTTAGAAAGTATTCAATATCCCTCATCTAAATCTGGCCGAAATCCCCTGGCTGTAATTCCCCCTTAGATTTTTCCAAACACCTCCTTTTACGCTGGGAAATAATTCTCCATCAAAATCCTCTGCTGGCCGAATTATCCCAAGCTCTGTACGTTGATTTTCTCCACCCAATCCTTCCCAAAACTCCTCCCACATGGAAACTTCTACCTACTAATACTACAGCCAAGGATTTCCCACCCCTACTCTCACGTCTCCAGCAACAAGAAGCCTAATAGTTGCTGTTTGCAAAGACCAAACTGCTGTCCAGCAGTTTCCGCTGGACTATTTTCACTGCAGCATCATTGGAGAAGTCTCTACTTGTCATCCAACCTCTTCCAAAGTCAAGACGACATCACTTCGCATGGATGGTCGATCCGGAGGTTGACTACGTCATCACCTACGACGAGCGTGGATTCGTCGATATTCTTCAATCCACTTACTTCGACGTAAATCCAAGGGTTGATCTCACTGTCGAGGATTACTTGGAGCATACGTTGATCTATTTGGTAGAGGCTATCGACGAACACTTCGAAAGCATCGAGTGGAGGATCTCCACCTCTCCCTAACGAAG
>NW_021361750.1:0-272 GCF_001605985.2 Dendrobium catenatum | reverse complement strand
AAATATTCAGAGAATGCTACGAAAGCAAGTCAATATTTCTACTACTAAACGACAACTTTATATAAGTTTGGGCCTCTGGTATGGTAGGAGTCCGTGTCCGTTACGACAGAAAGATACAGACGTATATAAAGGTATTGGATTCATCAAAAGAAAATTTCTACGGAAAGAGATTTGTCGCGCCATCACATGCGTGGAAATTGAATCCGAAGATGGCGATGCTGAAGAGACATATGAGGCTGATGGTTATGATGAACAGCCCGTAGAAGCCGAGC
>NW_021361749.1:0-640 GCF_001605985.2 Dendrobium catenatum | reverse complement strand
GCATAAGCATTAGGTACTTAGCGGTACCCGCACTCGGTACCGCTAGGTACCCAGTACTTGTGCGAACGGTGCGCACTCCGCTCCTAATAATTTTTCTTGAGAGGGAGCCTTCATTTCACTCACGATGAGATATGAGTAAAATAAAACCCGACTTCTTAGACTATGGATCATGACCATTATTTATATTTTAAATATATTTTATTTTATTTTCAGTCCATTAATAATAAAATAAAATACCCGGTATCTATGTATAACAACTCCATACATATTATATTATGAAATAATATTTCTCTAAAATCAATAAATACCTCATTCTTATTTGATCACAAATTAATAGACTTAATATTAAGATAACATGAAATATATAATTAAGATAAATATCTAAGCCAACATATAGAAATTTCCGACAATGCATATTTGGAAAGACATCTTAATAGATTTTGTGTGAGGATATCTTGACGTAATTATTTTTTTAAATATATGCCTCTTTTTCTTTTGATTGGACCATTTAAAAAAAAAAATAGATGCTAAATAATTCTTATTTAAATTTATTTAGAGTATTGGCTTTGTTTGGGACAACTGTTTTCATGATAAGAATAACAGTTAGTAAAAAAAAAATGTTTAAAAGATAGATTTTTAA
>NW_021361748.1:0-480 GCF_001605985.2 Dendrobium catenatum | reverse complement strand
AACTGTATATCTTTTATTTGAATTCTATAATTTTATTTTTTTTTTATGATTTTTTATCGTTTCTATCTAAATAAAATAAGTATTTTTGATATGATAAATCGTCTTGAAGTAATTAAGTGCCTTTTTGCATATTTTAACAAAATTATAGATTATCATAATACCAAATATAACTATTTATTGATTTTTCTCTCTTATTTAATCTCAACCTATTAGATTCTATATATTTTTATTAAATCACCCCTAATAAATATCTGCTCTTTAAATAAATGTTTTATATGACTTACGGTCGGATAGAGGTGCTTTCTCTTTCCTCTTCATTTTACCGTCAAGCTCACGGTTGGATGACTATTGAGTTTACATTTTGTTCTGCCATCAGGCTTACAGTCGGGTAGGGACTTTGCTGCTAGACTTACGAACAGGCAAAGGTGCTTTCTCTATCATCATCAGTTCTCTGTCAGACTCATAGTCGGGTGATTGTTG
>NW_021361747.1:0-326 GCF_001605985.2 Dendrobium catenatum | reverse complement strand
AGTCATCCTGGACGATTTCCTCCAATTTTTGAATTTTAAATTTTAATTTAAGAAAATCAAACTAAACATTTAAAAACACAGAAAACATAAAACAAAAACTTACACTAAAAAACAAATTCATTCAAGACACACAAAAAAAATCACAAAATCAAAAACAAAACAAAAAACATAAATATCAATGTTGCAAAGACATTTTGTTGAAGCATTTAAATCAATAACACCTAGCCTTGTTCTTAAAGTACTGAAGGTATCAAGGGCTAAAGGTTTTGTAAAAATGTCTGCAAGGTGATTGTTGACCTCATTATTTGAGGTCAATTTCCCCGGAA
>NW_021361746.1:0-237 GCF_001605985.2 Dendrobium catenatum | reverse complement strand
CCCAAGGGGAATGAAGCGTTAAAACATCTGGACGTTAGAGGGAAAAGATCCAAATCTCCTGAAAAGAAATATGTGCCAAAGAGGACTAAGTTGGAGAGTCTGCCACCACTTCCTAGAACTTCTAAGTTCATTTTGCAGCTCGAACGAGTTCCAGCCAACCCCACTCCGGTTTCAGTTAACTTGATGGATGTCCAGACTAGAACCCCAGTTGTTACAGTTGACAGTTCTCCCACAGCC
>NW_021361745.1:0-354 GCF_001605985.2 Dendrobium catenatum | reverse complement strand
ATGAAGGTGAAGCTTGCAACCTTTCTCTATGAAAAAGGGTAAAGTGAAATTGCATGAAGGGGTAAATTTCTTTTGAGGGAACAAAATTATATCAGTTGCCCATCTTAACCTTTTTTTAGTTACCCATCTAAACCTGTGAAAGACTACATCTCTACTTTCTATGATTACATGATTTGTTGTAGTGGCGTAGAGACCACTACACCTGCCCAAATCCTATCGATGTTTAGAGTTAGCCTTAGGGAAGACCTTCGTAACGAACTTTTCGTTAGAGGGGTTTTTACTACTTTGGAAGTAGCCTACAACTTGTGCTTGATTTTAGAGAGTCTAGGACTCATTCTAAGAACCAAGACTCTA
>NW_021361744.1:0-244 GCF_001605985.2 Dendrobium catenatum | reverse complement strand
TATATATATTTATATATATATGTATATATATATATATATTGATATCCTTAGAAGAAAAGCACAAAAATTATATCAGAGTTTTGACTTTTCAATTGCACTATAAGATAGTAGCCTCTATTTGACTGGAAAATCTCAAAAGAAATAGAAGCAACCAGAATAACTCGTTTCTCACCAAAGCTCTAGTTTTTAGTAGCCTCTTTTCTCATTATTACAATTTTTTATTTTTAGACCAAAATATTTATTA
>NW_021361743.1:0-548 GCF_001605985.2 Dendrobium catenatum | reverse complement strand
CAGGGGACCCTGCGCGGGTCAGCTGGGCACTCCGTGCGGGCTAGGGCGGGCCATGTGCTGGTGCGTCTTGGGCTGGGGATTGTGCTTAGGCGGTTGGGCTAGAGCGTGGCTGGGCTGGAGCGGATCTCAAATAAGAGCAACAGTGGGCAGTTAGTTAGGCGGGGCCGGTTGCTTTGGATTATATATTTTTTTATTTTTCTTGAATTTTCGGCGTAAAAAAATTCGTAAGAAATATTTTTACAGTGAAAAATTCGCTGGAAATCCGTCGGAAATGTTTCCAACAATTTATTTTGTGCCAGAAGACCTTTTCCAACGCGCGTTAAACCGGTGAAAATATTTCCGTCGAAAATCTGTCGGAAATGCTAATTTCTGACGAATTTTGGCCATTTTTCCGTCGGAAATGGCCGTTGAAAAATGATGTTTTTCTTGTAATGGCCTTAGATGGTTTGGTCACATAAAACGACAGCCTTCAGATGACCTGGTTGGGAAAGTAGATGTATTAGATTTAACTTATGTTAAGAAAGGTAGACATAGACCTAAGCATCCTC
>NW_021361742.1:0-256 GCF_001605985.2 Dendrobium catenatum | reverse complement strand
TTTTGCACCCACAATAAGGCGGAGAAGCCTTTACAAAATACTCTTTTCACCACCACCTGGTGCGGCAGAGAACCGTCGTCCTTTTACACAATCCACAGTGTTGGTAGAGAACCGTCGTCCTTTCACACTCTCCTAGTGTGGGCAGATAATCCTTCAGCTGTTCACACTCTCCAAGTGTAGGCAGCAAACCTTTTGGCTATTCACACTCTCCAAGTGTATGCAGCGAACCCTTCGGTTATTCACACTCTCCAAGTGT
>NW_021361741.1:0-1593 GCF_001605985.2 Dendrobium catenatum | reverse complement strand
TCAGTACAAATCTCAGAAGATCGGCTAGAGTATCGCCCTGGATGCAAAACTAGACGATTGAAAATTGGCTTGATCATCCAGGCTGATCTCACGATCGTCTTGGCCGATCAGTTCAAATTAGAGGAAAATTATCCAGAGCAACGCCCTGAATTTGAGCTGGCCGATATTTATTGTACTGAAGTAACCAAGGTTTTTGAAAAGATCGTCATGGCCGATCCTGCGATCATCCAAGACGATATGATCGTATGAATCATTCTTAATTAATCCCTTGATTTCCTGATCAATTAAGACATAATTTGTGAATATCGTCCAGGTCGATCAAAGATCGTTCAGGCCGATTAAAGATCGTCCTGACCGATAATTTAAAAATATAGTATACCTTAATTGTCTATGGCGGCAACTTCTTTCTGTTTTGAGCTTATCGTCTTGGCCGATACACGTATCGTCCAGGCCGATATGTTAATGTCGGATGCCTTAATTAAGAATCCATTTTTTGACTTTCTGTTTTAAGCCTGATCGTCCAGGACGATGTAAATATTTTCCTGGCCGATATGAGTAAAAATAAAAACTCTAATTCTCTCATGTGTGTGTGTGTGTAGGGTTACTTAGCATCAGTCTCTTTGACCATTACAAGTAGACTCAAGAAGAGAAAAAAATAAGGTACAGATTGACTCAACCATAAACTTACGCAATCTTGAACTGGCTTCGTTTGTTCATCCGGTCTTCGATGCCTAAAAAGTTAGAAGCAACAAGCAGTCAAGCGAATCAACAGTGTTTGTCAATCATCAAAACAAAAGTCATGAAGAAAGATTTGCAACAAGCTATAATTGAGCCAGCGCAGATTCGTTTAAAATGAACTAAAATATTCAAATCACCATAATGTTCAAAATACAAGCCCAAGTTGGATGAAATTTGAAACATAGAATCTTGGTAGCCTAATCTTCAAATGCCTGGAGTTTGGAGGCTCCATGCATTATAGATTTTTTATAATTCCAAATTTGAAATTTGAATAAAAATGGGAATAACTTACAATCCAATCGTTTAATTTTTGTCTTCTTGGGCTTGTTGGAAAATTTGAGATGCTATCTTCAACTTCCTAGAAGATCTCAAGTCTTTATTCTGGCTGGATTAGACATTATTTGAGAAACACCTCTTTATCTCTTTAAATTCCTCTGTCTTCACCAATGAGGCTTTGGAGGCATGGATTTGGTGGAGAATGGTTTGGGATAGCTAGAAAATATATGGAGAAGCTCTAAGATGAGAGTTAGAAGCTTGGAGAGCTCTGTATATGGGAGATTAAGTGAGAGAAGCTCAAGTCAAGAATGAGGGCTCAAATGAGGGTTTTCACATAATTCAAACATCCCCTGGCCAAATGAATGGTTGGGATCGACTTGGGGCTCTTTAGGATAAGGCCACCTGTCCCTAGGATGGTTAGGGGTTGATGATCAAAGGACATGAAGGACTAGCCATGAGGAAAGTGAGCTTTGTCCTTATATGAGCATGTGGGGATGATCCAAATCGTTTGATCCTAATCTAAGGGATGAAATGGGTTCTAGGTGTTAAGATAGTTGCTATTTGCATGCTTTACATTTT
>NW_021361740.1:0-244 GCF_001605985.2 Dendrobium catenatum | reverse complement strand
TTTGCTGTTTTAAACAAATGGGGTTTTTGTATTCCTGATTTTTATTCAATAGATTATTGCATGGAATGGTTGGCCAATCAAAACACATGGAAAAGGATTTTGTTCTGTAATTCTATTTACCACTTATGGGTAGATAGAAATCTTTTTGTTCATGAAGGTAAAAGTAAAAGCACGTTGATGATAGCTTCGGATGCTGTATGTTCTTCGGCCATACATAAGAATTCCAGTTTCTCGTATTCAGGTA
>NW_021361739.1:0-265 GCF_001605985.2 Dendrobium catenatum | reverse complement strand
AATTCAATAAGGGACTCGTGTCAGAACGACACTACGATAGATTCAATAATGACGACGTACGATGCAACAATAAGAAATCATCACAATCAATAGAGCACTTGACAGATTCAATAATGATGACGTACGATGCTACAATAGGGAAATCATCTCAATCAATAGAGCACTTTCCAGTCAATTATATCTCTCAACTGGGAAATCCATCGAACAATCGAATCAACTCAATAAATAAACCTAGCAATTGAAAACAAATCCATACAATGAAATC
>NW_021361738.1:0-342 GCF_001605985.2 Dendrobium catenatum | reverse complement strand
ATCCGAGCCCAAACGGGTCCAAATCAAGGGCTCGAAGCACCTTTGGGAGGTTCAAACAATAAATTGGATTACTAAACGGTTTCCAAACGTGACATGCTTATAGTCGAATCAAGTGGTTCGACGAGCCAAATCTAATGAGCTCAATATCATAAAATTCTGACATCATTAAGACTTTCAAATGTCTAGTGAATGGTCCACAATCAATGGATTCAACACCGACCGTCCATCGAAACCACTCCCCATTTACCCTTGATCTTCCTCCTATTTACGGGTCATGCCACCCTAGAAAATTTATAAATGGACCCATCCTTTCACTTGAAAAGGGGCCCTAAGCCTAAGAGA
>NW_021361737.1:0-416 GCF_001605985.2 Dendrobium catenatum | reverse complement strand
GCAGTTCTTTGCTCTGACACAGGAGGGATCAGTAGCAAACTACCGGGAACGATTCGAGCACCTGGCCAGCAGGGTGGAGTGACTCTCCGACACAGTTTTGGAGGGGAATTTCATGAAGGGGTTGAAGGCGGAGATCTGAGCGGCAGTGAAGGTTCTAATGCCTCGTGATTTGGGGGAGGCCATGAAGTTGGCCCAGCTGGTGGAGAATCAGAAGAATCTGGAGTGGGGAGCTCGGAGTAGCAGCACATGGGGGACTTACAGGATGACGACCACCCACCTAGCACCAAAAGGTCCTCCAATAGGAGGGAGTCGAGAGGCCGTTAGGGAGAAGACAGAGGGAGGTGGAAGTGGCGGAAACTTCAAACGGTTAACAGAGAAGGAGATGCAAGAAAAGAGAGCTAAGGGGGTGTGCTTCC
>NW_021361736.1:0-258 GCF_001605985.2 Dendrobium catenatum | reverse complement strand
GTTGACATCGATATGGACATGGACGGCATAGATTCATAGATTCATTGATACCATTGATTCTGCATTGATTTGACTTGCTACAATTGATTTATTGTATTGCTTTTCCGATTGATTTTATCGTATTGCTTTTTCGATTGATATTCTCGACTTGATTTATTCATAGATATCAGTACCGACATTGATATGGATTCTGCGTATTGATTCATAAATATTAACACACCGACATTGATATAGATTGTAGCGATTGATAGATACCGA
>NW_021361735.1:0-320 GCF_001605985.2 Dendrobium catenatum | reverse complement strand
TTCCATGTGCTCAATAGGAGATAACTGTCTGATCGTCTCGTACGAACGGATATCATCCAGTATAATCAGTATAAATTTTTTATGATCTCCTTATGTGTGTGTGTATGTTTTTATTCACTCAATTACAATCACTCCCTTTCAATTGAATTTCAAAGAAATATAAACTTCAAATTTTATAAAGTATCTCATTCTGAATTTGATTTGAAGTCTTCGTAGTCTGGAGTTCATTTTTTCCTGAAATGTTAGTACACAGAAGAGCAAATACAAATCTTTTAAAATTGTCAGGAGATAACTACACATTTGAACAATAATATTTGGAA
>NW_021361734.1:0-686 GCF_001605985.2 Dendrobium catenatum | reverse complement strand
CACGCAGTGTGTTCTACCCACACTGTGTGCACCTGTTGTAAATGACAGATATATAAGACTATTAAGCTATAGGAAAAATTGTACTAAGAACTTTCCGAAGAAAAATTTTCAAGATGTGCTTCTCGCATTGCATGTATTGCATTGCTAGCCAAAGCTGGCAAATAGTTTATATAGTATAGAGGGATTAAATAATGGGGTCTTCTAGCAGGAAGTAGCTACGAATATCTGTGTATAACTGTTAAGCATTCAATAGGGTTTGGAAAGCAGCAGAGTCCTTTGATATTTTTGGTGTCAAAAACTTGGGGTCCCATATAAATAATGATAGTTACTCAATTAGATCCGGTATTTGGGTGGGTTGGTCCCTGAAATTATTATGTGCGGATGTGTATGTTGTTCAGAGACGAATCAGAGTGCGCCACATTACCCTATTGCTGTGTAAGATAGGTGTGTATCCGCTGTGTATACCAGATGACATGATCTCGGTTGGGGAGGACCATCATGTACGTGCTAGTGCTTTATACACTAGTGCATGGTTGAATTATACAATATTTTGAAATATTAATAAGTAATTTTAGCAAAAGCTTATGTGACTACTCAGGTAGATCATACAACAAAAGTTAAACTTATTCTAACAAAATTCATAATATAAGATTTTATTTCGGACAACCATTTTGATATTTTCTAAA
>NW_021361733.1:0-275 GCF_001605985.2 Dendrobium catenatum | reverse complement strand
TTTACTCATATCGGCCAGGATGATATTTACATCGTCCAGGACGATCGGGCTTAAAACAGAAAATATAAACAATGATTCTTAATTAAGGCAGCCGTCATCAACAGATCGTGCTGGACGATATGTGTATCGGCCAGGACGATATGTGTATCGGCCAGGACGATAAGCTCAAAATAGAAAGAAGTTGCCGCCATAGACAATTAAGGTATTATGTATTTTTAAATAATCGACCAGGACGATTATGGATCGGCCTGGACGATATTCACAAATTATGCCTT
>NW_021361732.1:0-1052 GCF_001605985.2 Dendrobium catenatum | reverse complement strand
AGTTTTTTGTTGCTTTTTAAATACAAATTTTTAAATTTTTTATTTTAAAATTTATTTTAGAAATCAGCTGTCCCAAACAAAACCGAAAAATCGTTGTTCTTCTACTCCATCTGGGAACGCGATTGTCAAATTGAATTCTTTCCTTTTGTCTGCGAGTGATTTAAAGTCTCTTTCTTCCATCATTTTCGGTTAATTTTAGCAGGAAATTAATTAAGCATGTGTGGAATGCTTTACATGCATGCATGATTGCTTTTCTTTCAACTATTGGGATTTAAGGTTATTTGATTTTATGTATTCAAAATGTAAAATATATAAATATAGAAGCTTTGAATTTTAAATTTTTTATGAGAACATAAAATCAATTTAAGAAAAGAAAATGTTATTATGAATTTCAGTCTTGCAAGATTGCTTCATTTGCAATGATCCACGACTTTCAACTAAAGCGTGTGATTTGGCTTGCTTGTCGAGCTCGAGTTGGACCTAACTAGAACTCGACTCAACTCGTTTGCACCCCAAATCCTGACCAAGAGTCCACAGTACGTACATCAACGTTCATCACTTGACTTTCAGTTCTCTACACAAGACACCAATCATCTACCAATCACCATTATCTTTTAGTGGTGTTCAGCTTTACACGTGTAAGGTTAAGATGCTTCAGGTAAGTTATAAGCTAAGGGTGGGGACAAGGGCGGATTTACCATGAGGGTTCTGAGGGCACGAGCCCCCATTGGCCATTTTATTGCTACCTAGTCAAGACTAGTTATAGTAATACTTAATTACTAAATCAAATTCATGCTTAGTCTATTTTAATTTCCTGCCTAATTTATTTATTTCTTTTTTTTTCGTTTCGACGTTCTAGGCCTAGGCTTCCTTCAGTTCTCCTCAAACTTGTGCTTCCTTCCGCCATTCCTCTGCCAGTAGTAGAGAGTCATGTACTTCATTCAAACAGGTCTCTCTCTCTCAAGTTCAGCTCAAGACTAAACTCATAGCTCATGAGTCGGTTTATTTAAAAAAATATTAATATAAAATATACTTAAAATAAATTAATATTT
>NW_021361731.1:0-203 GCF_001605985.2 Dendrobium catenatum | reverse complement strand
GTTCACTAATAAATGAACTAAAAAACATAGCTCATAACGAGTTAACTCTTAGTTCAAAAATTAATGAGCTAGCAAGCTCAAGGGATCAAAACCAAATTTTTTTTGGGTTTGATTTGACCCCCCCTTTGTCTACATCAGACTCCCCTACTTGAGGACTCATCTTCCAATGAGTTAGCTTTTGATTTCTTCTGAGGAGGTGAAGG
>NW_021361730.1:0-348 GCF_001605985.2 Dendrobium catenatum | reverse complement strand
ACCTGTTGTTTCAACCAAAGGACTTGGGCCACACAACATCCAAGAGCAATGCATTCAGCTTCAGAGTTGGAAAGTGCCATAGAGTTTTGTTTCCTACAAGACCAAGAGACCAGAGATTGTCCAATGAATTGACAAGTTCCAGAAATGCTTTTTCTATCCACCTTGCATCCTGCTAAATCAGAGTCAGAAAAACCAATAATCTCAAAAGATGTGCTGTGTCTAGGGTATCAAATCCCTAAGCCGTGTGTCCCCAAAAGGTATCTACAAATTCTCTTAATAGCAGTCATGTGGGATTCCTTAGGGTCAGCTTAAAATCTAGCACAAAGGAAAACACTAAACATGATATCA
>NW_021361729.1:0-1303 GCF_001605985.2 Dendrobium catenatum | reverse complement strand
ATTATAGTTCTGATTTCACGTTGGATCACAGCATTTAATTCTGCTTTTAGTAGATTTTGCTTTGTGTTGGATGAGACCAACATTTATTTCTGGTTGTATTAGCTTTGGTTCTCTGTTTTTGGGTATACTAACATTTATTTCTGGTTGTATTAGCTACAGCTTTTTGGATTTCTGCTTTAGCAACAGCTTTTTGTAGTAGATTTGGTTCTCTGTTTTCGGGTATACCAGCATTCTTTATGGTTGTATTACCTACAGAATTCTGTTTTTGGGTATACCAACTTTAATTCAACGTCGGTACAGTTGAAAGTCGATCCAGCTATTAGCTACAGATCTCTGTTTTTGGATCACATTTTTGTTCTTCTAACTGAATCTCATATTTACTGAAGCACAACAGAGTTATTACATTAGAGTTTCTTTATGTTGAAGAACAGTGGATCCATCTATTAGCTAAAGGATCTCAGATAGCGAATTGACGGCAATAACAGCAACAAGTAAAATAAGGATAACTAATAAGAATTTAATCAGAAGCAACTCATGTGTAATTGAAACTGCATGCTCGGAATGATCTTCAACAGCTTTCCCACTACTTAAGTGATTTAGATCTTGTAGTTCATCATTTTCATCATCAATCCACTTAAAATATCTACAATCATCTTCCGATCTATTTCGGGGGCATCTAAAGAATTTTCTTCCACGATTGTTAGCCTTGTAGCAAGTATAGATCTGGCATTGCAGATTACAACGACAATAAATTGCATTGTTTAGGCTTCTCGTTGAGGGAGTCGAGCGGCTCGAACTCATCTCTGATATTCCAAATAACTGCAATAACAAAAAAAATACAAAATTTGTATTCAACGTCTAATACAGATATGCATTCACTAGTTTACACTCAGATTAAAGATCAAATAACTTCAACAACATCTATTTGAACTCATATATATGCATTCGCTGGTTTTCATTTTGATATTCCAAATAACTGCAATAACAACTATTACAAATATGTACCAATTTGGGAAGAAAATTAGTCAATACAGATATGCATTTGGGCGCAAAGCTTCGTTCAAGAGCTTCCTGCTCAAAAGCTTCCTCCCAGAAGGCGGGAGATGTGGATGCGTGAGGGTAAGAATCCCGTATCAGTCAAAAATACTCAAAATTTGTTCTACTTTACAAGAAAACATCAAGAGGATGTCCAACAGCACGCTGTTCTCGAAGATGAAAAACATACGGTAAACTGGAGAGGAAAATACCTAGCCGATCGAGGGAGGGAGACGAACTGCAACAAAAATCAGAACCTCTGCTCGCA
>NW_021361728.1:0-231 GCF_001605985.2 Dendrobium catenatum | reverse complement strand
GTATGTAAATTTTCCTTTTTTTTTCATATTACAACTAATATATATTTGACTGCTATTTTTTGTTGCTTTCAAAAAAAAATTATGTTAGAAAAGAACATTCTAAAATATCTTTTTAAAAAAATGCTATTTTCTTCCTAGTAAATTTAGAATCTTCTTCATAAAAACCTATAATTATTACAAACATATTTTAATTTTACTAATTACTTATCATTAAAAAAATTCCAAACAAAA
>NW_021361727.1:0-250 GCF_001605985.2 Dendrobium catenatum | reverse complement strand
TTGCTTTTATTATAAATGTGTTTGTTCATAGATATGTTCATGAACATGTTTGTTTGATTGTTTAAACAAATTCGTTAAATATGTTCGCGAACATGCTTGATGTAATCGTTTATTAGGAAGCTCGTTTGTTAAGTTAATGAACATCTAAAAGTAGAACTCGTTTATAGATCGTTCATGCTTGTTTGTTTAAAGCTCAATAAGCACAAAACGAATCGAACATGAACTGAACATAAACCGAACATGAACACTC
>NW_021361726.1:0-246 GCF_001605985.2 Dendrobium catenatum | reverse complement strand
AAAGCTAACTCCTTAATTATGTAATTATATTGCAATTGAAAATCCTTTGATCCCTCCAAAACAACTAATAATAGCAACACTCCATACATACATTTAGTACTTTCAATTGTCCTGATATATATATATTCTCTCAATTCATACTAAATCACATGCATTTTCAAAATCAATAAAAACACATGAAATTTTTTCTAAAAAGAAGCATACAAATTACAGATTCAAGACAAGAACATGCTCAAGGAAAAGGAA
>NW_021361725.1:0-240 GCF_001605985.2 Dendrobium catenatum | reverse complement strand
TATATATGTAAATACGATGCAGCCGATTCGTGTTCACTTATTCGCGTATAGGATTAGGGCTTCCTGTAAGAATTGAAAGGTGAACTGGAGGCGAAGCCGTGAGGGAAAGAGATGAAGCCGTGAGGGAAGGAGACGAAGCCGTGAGTGCAGGAGATGAAGTCGGAAGGAGACGAAGCAGGAAACGAAGCCGAAAGAAATAATGATTTCGAAAGCAGGAAACGAAGCCGAAGTTGTGAGTGC
>NW_021361724.1:0-328 GCF_001605985.2 Dendrobium catenatum | reverse complement strand
TGAGCCAGTTTATTTGGGATGACATTACTATTAATAATATTCCTCCTTTATTTTTGTTTATGATAAAGGAGGAATCTACTATTTTGGCTCTTTAGGTTGTAATAATTACTTTTTTTCCTTTTCTTTTTTTAATGTAATTTTCTGCATTTCCTTAAAAAAAAAGGATTCTTAATTAAGGCAGCCGTCATTAACAGATCATCCTGGATGATACGTGTATCAGCCCGGACGATAAGCTCAAAATAGAAAAAAGTTGTCGCCATAGACAATTAAGGTATACTATATTTTTAAATCATCGGCCAAGACGATCATTGATCGGCCTGGACGATAT
>NW_021361723.1:0-6269 GCF_001605985.2 Dendrobium catenatum | reverse complement strand
ACTATGCAACTTTCTATATTTTTAATTTCTATTATGGATTATTCGACTATAAGAATGCTAATTTTTACCAGTTAGTTTATTCTATATTAATATTTGATGATTCTAAAAAATAAAGATATTTTAATTTATAGTATATTTGATAAAGTATATTATTTTATCATTTTGTATGATCTCTAATATTTTGATAAAATTCTAAGTACTCTTTGTTAGCCAATGAAAAGTGAGGTTTTCTGTATACAAGTGGATACTTGGTATAATTTTTTTTCAAAAGTTGAATTGCATATCATATTTGCATTATCATGTATTTCATAACATGGAGCTCTATATTTGAAACAAAAGGGCTATGAAAGTTATCTTCTTGGGCCCAAAGTGTAAATGCTTTGGATTGGAATACTCTATTTTGGTTCTATATTGGCTCTATATTGGAAACACACTCTGTTATGTATTTATTCTACTCTACACCTATTCTGAATAGTTGGGAGGTAGCTCTGCCTTACACCTGTCATGAGTAAGTGGGAGGTGGAAAATTGGGAGATATAATAGTCATCAATGCATATGTATTATGCCATCATAAGTGCACCCATCCACTACAGTTTTATGTTAAATAGTATTTAAACAATTTTTTTAATGTTATGTTTTTAATATTATGAATTGAACTATGTGATAGGGAATAAGGTTAACCTACTGAGTTGTACACTCACTCCATTGCTTATTCCATTTAAGGCAAAGGTAATGATACTGTTGAGTAGATTCAGTTTAGTAGTAAGCAAGGAATCCAGGTTAGTAGGTACTTATGTTATGTTTTATTAAACATATTTGGAATTTAGATTTTTGTATATGATTATTTTGAGAAATTAAATTTACATTATCCGCTTTAGATGTTTATATATAAATGTTATTGATGATTAATGGCTCTAGTATATTTCAAATTGTGAGATGATTAACTTAGAATAATTAAGGAAATAGGGTTAAAATCCTCTTTAGCTTTTAGGGTGAGATGGAGTGGTGTCAGAGTAGAAATTAAGAGAAATCTAATTAATAACAGAGCATGAGAAAATGATTTGTTAAGAGTAACATAGGTGATCTTGTGTTGTAGTTAGAGAATCCTACATGTTTAATTAATGATGAATGAGTTTGATATTGAATTCATCATATTTTGAATATTTTAAAGTGTTGCTGTGATGGACCCATAAGACCCTGAGTGAGTGGATTGGCAAATTTTTGGAGCTGCTATTATCTATAGTATACTAGAAGCTTTAACATATGATTCGATGATGCAATTTATTTGGGTAGTAGCATAATTGATGGGAGAAGCTTAGAGTAGGATGTCATGGGTAATATAATACGAGATAGAATATCATATGCAATTATTTGTGAAATTAAAACCTCTTTATTTCAAGGAGTTGTAGATCCACAAGCTACAAAGGATTAGTTATTCAGGTTGGAAAAATCATTTGATGGGATGCAGTTCAAGCTAGCCACCAATAGTAACCCCTTCTAGAGCTACTAGTAAAGGGTTAACAGTGCATAGTGGAAGTAGATTTAATGGCAGACCATTTAGAGTGTAAACAGAGTCTACGAGCATTAGCAGTGCCCCTTACATTCATCCAAACATATATAGTTTGAGCCATCAAGAAGCAAAGGAAGATCCAGATGTGATGATAGGAATTATTTACATTTTAGGTTGGCCTTGTAGTATTCTTTTTTATTTGGGTGCTAGTCATTCTTTTCTATCTGAGCAAGTTTTGGATGATTTGCATTTGCCTCCCTTCCCTTATACCATGAGTTATCTATTATATTGTTACAGGGGATTTGGTGTTTTTGAATAAATTCTACTTGTGTAAACTTGAGATTTCTTATAGAAAGCTAGCAACAACCTTGATTATATTGCCTTTAAAGGATTTTGATGCTATATTTGAAATGGATTGGTTATGTAAATGTCATGCTCATATTGACTGAAGTAAGAAAAAGGTTAGTATGTGTGTGGATCGTGAAGTATTTTATTTTTGGAAATTTATAGTATTTTGACTTCTTTAATCTCTACACTACAAGTGGATAAAGATTAATGGAAATAAAATTATATAATTCTTTCTATATGAAGGATTTGAATAAGTCAGTTGACGATCTTGCTAATGTCATAGTGGTAAAAGAATTCCCTGATATTTTTCCTATGGAGCTATGTGGGCTACCTCTTTAAAGGGAGATAAAGTTTTTTATTGAGGTAATGTTATGTACAAAGTCCCATAAAAAAAACTCCTTATAGAATGGAGCCAAGAGAGTTGTAGGAATAAAAAGTGCACTTGTAAGAGTTATTAGATAAAGGAATTATTAGGCTGAGTGGGACTCCATGGGGAGCTTCGATATTATTTGTGAAGAAGATGGATTGTTCCCTATAGATGTGCATCGATTATATGGAGTTGAATAAGGTTACTATGAAGAATAAATATCCACTGCCTAGGATAGATAATTTATTTGATCAACTAGAAGGTATAGTTGTGTTTACTAAAATTTATTCGTGGTTAATTTATCATCAGTTAAGGGTGAAAAAATGATGATATTGTGAAATCAGCATTTAGCACTAGGTATAGGCAATATGAGTTTCTTGTTATGCCATTTTGAGTGAAGAATGCAACATCTGTGTTTATGAATTTGATACATAGAGTGTTCAAGAAATATCTATATTAGTTTATTATCATACTTATTGATAATATTTTGGTATATTCAAAGTCTGAAGAATTTCTTACAGTCCATTTGTGGATAACTCTATAGACATTAAGGTAGCAAAAATTGTATGTGAAATTTTTGAAATGTAAATTTTGGTTGGCTTTTGTAGAATTCTGAGGCATATGGTAAGTAAAGAAGGAATTACTGTTGATCCCTAAAAGATGCATGCTATAGTGGATTGGACGAGATTGACGTCTATGATGGAGGTTCATAGTTTTCTGGGTTTGGTAGGATATTATTGTAAGTATGTCAAGGGATTTTCACATATTTTTATTCATTTGACAAGATTGATCCAAAAAGCTATGTCATTCAATTGGATGATAGAATGTGAAGAGAGTTTCTTGAGATTGAAAGAATGTTTGGTATCAGCTTCTATTATTGATTATCCCATTAGGTACAGAAGAATATTAGATATACAATGATGCATTTTGGCATGATTGGGTTGTGTGCTTCAGTAAAATGGAAGAGTTGGGGCTTATACTAGTAGGTAACTGAAGTCACATGAGAAAATTATCCGGCTCAAGATTTAAAGTTACTAGATATTATTTTTATATTGAAAATCTTGAGGCACTACCTATAGGGTGTTTGATGTGTGATTTATACATATCATCATAGTTTAACATACATCTTTACTCAGAAGGAGTTAAATTTGAGACAAAGAAGATGGTTAGAGATGATCAAGGACTATGATCTAGATATTATTTATTAACATGAGAAGGAAAATGTCACTGATGATATGCTAAGCAGGAAGTCAGTTGGAGTAGCACTTACTTTGTTGACTTCTGAGCAAGCATTGATTGAAGAGATGGAGATACTAGAGCTAGAAGTAGTGCTTCCTACATATGTGTAAGGTGGAATTCTTTCCCAGTTGGTTGTTCAACCCTCATTGCATGATAAGATTAAGGAAGCTAAAAAGGTAGATGAAGAATATGTGAAATTGATAAATAGATTTAGTCTGGAAAAAGGCTTGAGTTGTGAGTTGATAAGGAAGATGTTATTTCTTTTGGGCAAAGATTGTGGGTTCCTCATGGTGGTGAGCTAATGAGAGAGATTTCGCATAAAGCCCATTATACTAGTTACAACATTCACCCAAGCAGCAATAAGATGTACCATAATTTAAAAGGCATATTTTAGTGTTCACAATTGAAGTGAGAAGTTGAAGAATTTGCCTCTAAGTTTTGTTAAAAGAGTGAAAGATGAGCATCAAAGGCCAAGTGATTTATTGCAACCATTGCCTATTATTGAATGTAAATGGGAAGAAATTAATATTGACTTTGCTATTAGTTTCCCAAAATTGAGGCAAAGTCTTGACGTAGTTTGAATAAATATGGATAAATTGATGAAGTCCTTTCATTTCTTGCCAATGAGACATGCTGATTCTATAAATAAATTGTCTCAGTTGTATGTTAAAGAAATTATCATATTGCATAAAATTCCCAAGGTTATTGTTACTGACCAAGAAGGTAGGTTCACTTCAAGACAATGGAAAAGCATTTTGGAAGTTTTGGGAACTTAGTTGAACATCAGTATAACCTTTCACCCTTGGAAAAATGAGAAATATGAGAGAGTAATTTATATTTAAGGAAATATATTAAGGTTTTGTGTTTTAGATTTTAGTTGAAGTTGGGAAGATCATATCCCTTTGATTGAGTTCGCTTATAATAATATATTCCAAGAAAGCATTGGCATGGTACCATATGAAGCTCTATATGGAAGAAGGTGTAGACACCATTATCTTGGAAAGAGCTTGAAGAAAAGCTTTTGACAAATTATGAGCTAGTGGACAATGCCACTATAAACATTAGATTAAACAAGAAGAGATTTGTGATAGCTTAAGATAGGAAGAGAAAATACTATGACCCCAACCATAAGTCTATTGAATTTCAAATTGGAGATTTTTTTTATTTGAAGGTCAACCCAATTAAAGGTACTTTGATTTGGAAAGGATGGTAAGTTAAGTCTTCGATAAAATTAGACCATTTGATATAATTGAGAGAATTGGTAAGTATTCTTATAGGTTATTTATGTCGGATCACATGATTGATTTCCACAATATTTTTCATGTATTTATATTGAGAAAATGGGTGTCAGACGTAAAGCACAGAGTATTAGAAGTAGAATTAGAAGTGTAACCTAATTTGACTTATATAGAAGAACCTGAGTGTATTTTGGCATTCAGCATTACGAAGTTAAGGAATAAGCAAATCCCAATGGTCAAAGTTAAATGAAAACATTGGGCAAATCAAGAAGCAACCTAGAAGAAAGAAGCTGAAATGAGATGCTCATATCCAAAACTAACAAGAAGCAACCTAGAAGAAAGAAGCAACCTAAATGGCATTTTTTTAAGAAGGGTGGATGTAATAGCCATCATTTGTAACTCATGTAATTAGGTGCTTAAAAGTGAAAATTTTTAATTGATTTAGTAACATTAAGTGTTATTAAGTTGTTTAGAATTTAGAATGCTTGAATTTTTAGGCTGATGAAATGAAAATTTCAATTTTAAAATTTTCTCTGCAGGTGACGTAACTCTAGAATTAGCACTTTGATGCTTTGTTCTAACAAAAATACTAAAACTTAGACTTTAGAGGAGTTTTTTTTGGCCTAGTATCATCATAATCATATGGGAAATGGATTCTAGAATAATTAGTGAGAATTTGTAAACGTTATGAAGGTTTTTGGAAGCACTGTAGCATTGTAGATTGTAGCGTTGCGATGTTAGGTGAATAAGTGTATTTTTTTTTAATAAATATCTAACGTCAATAAGCCTAACCCTTTGACCTCAATGCTTTGCCAAATTAAAAAAAGGAAGAAAGGGAGAAAAGAAAAGGAAATGAGAAGGATTTATGGTTTGAATATCAATATTCCTTTGTCTGACAAATTAGGAAAACTGTCACACTTGAAGTAGGCAATCCTTACCCCATTTCTACTTCCAATTTTTCCAAGTTGAATGAAATTTATACTTTCAAATAGGAGTGTTAAAATGGGTTTTTGGGTCATGTTCGAGTCAAACCTAGAATAAACTCGGGTGAAAATGAGTAGACCCAAACTTAACCAATTTCAAAAAAATGGGTCACAATTTTTGACCCGAACCTGACTTATCGGGTTACCAGGTTGACCCACTGACTCGCTAACCAAAACCTCCTTCTTCCCAGTATCAGCTATTTAGGTGTGAGCGATGCTAGCAAAGGCAGTGCATGTAGTTGGGTCTGCATGCGAGCATTGCTTGAGCAAGGTATGACCACTGATGCGGTATGTACAAATGTGGGATATTGCTACAGTGTATCCAACTCATTTCAGGTTGATTTTGAGTTTCTAGGTCAACCCAAACCCTACCTAGTTTTGTAAATGAGGTGAAATCTCAAACACAAACCCAACCCATATGGCTAATAGGATAACCCGAACCTGGAACTTTTTGGGTAGGGTCCGGGTTAGGTTTTTGGTTAGGTCAAATATTAATACCCCTACATTAAAAGTTTTTTTTTTTCTTAAGTTTTAAAAATGTTTATCTTGTAAAGTATTTTATGTTGTTGTATTCTCCATTATGG
>NW_021361722.1:0-285 GCF_001605985.2 Dendrobium catenatum | reverse complement strand
TCCCTTATCATTCCCAAAAAAAAAAAAAATCTTTCCTTTTTCTCATCAAAGATTAAAATGCATCCATCTCCTTAACTAGATATAGGAGGAAGTTTAAGAATCTCACATGCATTCCTTTATATATATTTTCACTACCTTTCATATATTATCATAGTGATGCAAATCCAACTTCCTATCAGGCAAGGTGAGTTTTGGGAGAAGATCATCAGGACCTCCTGCATTAGGAGAATGCACTCATTTTCCTTTTTTTAATAGTATATGATATGCATACATGATTTCGATTAT
>NW_021361721.1:0-244 GCF_001605985.2 Dendrobium catenatum | reverse complement strand
CACTTTTTATATGTTGTAGAAATGATATTTGTACACATTTTGAGTGTTTTCTAGAATATTTTTACCCGGAGATTTCTAATTCTGTGGTGTTTTATCGAAATACAAAATTATCTGGATGTCAGAATTATCTATTTTAGTACAACGAAAGTCTTCTATTGATGTTTTGTACCATCTGTGATAATTTGGTAAATTTTTGAATCTGCAAATTCTTTGTAAATTTAGTATACTACCGTTATGCCGCTGA
>NW_021361720.1:0-216 GCF_001605985.2 Dendrobium catenatum | reverse complement strand
AAGTGGCTCTGAGAGGGACCAAGATCAGGATAGGAGAATGGTCCAGCATCATATGAATCTGCAGTCGGAATGGCTGGACTAAACACCTGAGTATTTGCCTCATCAAAATAATGAGCATGGTCAATATATATCTGTTGTCGTAATCTTTGGCACATATCTCCAACAATATTCACATTCATCTGTAAAGGTGTCCCCTCAGTACCGCCAAAGTGTGGT
>NW_021361719.1:0-300 GCF_001605985.2 Dendrobium catenatum | reverse complement strand
GAAGATAATGTTGAACAATCAGATCAAGAAGAGGTATGTGACTTAACCTATGATGAATTGTTTGAAGTTTCTAAACACATACATGATGCATATAGGAAAATGAAAAAGATGCATGCTAGTTTAGGTTTATAACTGGAAGAGCTTAAGAAGGAACACAAAATCCTTAGAAAAGATCATGCTTTAATAGATAACAACCACATGAAATTACTTGATGAATATGATGACTTGAATAAAAAATTTGAGATTTTAAAATCATCCTATGCAGAACTTGAAAAAGATTTTAAAAATTTTAAAGATGAA
>NW_021361718.1:0-260 GCF_001605985.2 Dendrobium catenatum | reverse complement strand
GTTGTTTCTTCCTCTACCTCTGAAACCATGTCCACGACCACGTGCACCTTCTCCATCACCATGAGCTAGCTCCACCTTGAACTTCACCTTTATCACTTTGTGTAGATTCTCCTCTACCAGCACGATCTCTTTTTCTAGTGCAAAAAGAGCATCTTTCTCTACCAAAACCTCTTCCATGGTCACCTCTGAAATTTCCACGCAATACCACTTGAGTTTAGAAGGCTTTCTCAAGTGATGTCGAATTATATTGCTTCATTTTT
>NW_021361717.1:0-510 GCF_001605985.2 Dendrobium catenatum | reverse complement strand
TTATGATTAGTCATAATCAATCATGATTAATTATAATTTTTAAAAAAAAGAGAGAAAATTGCTATCTCTCTCTCTCTCTCCCTCGATCCAACGCCGTCGACCTCGCGCAGGTATAATCACTCCTAAACCCTAAAACTCTAAGAACCCGTTTCAACACATTCGTCGAGAAAAAACGACCACCTATAGCGCTTTTCTTAGCATGGTGGGAGGGAGTGCGTCATGACGCTTGCGACGAAGCAGGTAATCACCTAAATTCCTTCTTCGAAGTTCGTATCGCGTTGGAAACCCCGCCTATACACATTTTTCTTAGCGTGGGGGGAAGAGATCCCGGTACGATAGCGGGGAAACCTATGAGTACCCGCTTGCGGGGAAATAACTGTTCTTTTCTTGCAAAATACTTTAAAATACTTTCTTGCAAAATATTTTTTTTTTAAAATACCCATACACGCTTTTCTTAGCGTGGTGGGGGATCAAAAAATACACGACCGCGGTGTCCTCGAAAGAGGGCAC
>NW_021361716.1:0-330 GCF_001605985.2 Dendrobium catenatum | reverse complement strand
ATCCAGATTTCAAATCAATTTTAGAGAAAACTGTAGCCCCTTCCGGTTGGTCAAAAAGATCATCAATCCTGGGCAATGGATATTTATTCTTAACAGTAAGCTTATTCAATTCTCTGTAATCTATGCACATTCTGAAGCTCCCATCTTTCTTCTTTACAAACAGTATTAGAGCGCTCCATGGTGAGCAACTTGGCCTGATGAACCCCTTATCGAGTAATTCCTGTAACTGACTTTTCAGCTCCTGTAACTCTTTGACTGCCATTCTGTAAGGTGCTCTTGCCACTGGTTCTGACCCCGGTATCAATTCAATAGTGAAATCTATCTCTCTTT
>NW_021361715.1:0-1516 GCF_001605985.2 Dendrobium catenatum | reverse complement strand
ATTGAAATTATTTAGTTTTTTTATATAAATCCATTTATACCATGTAAACATAGCTCTAAAAGTTATGGAAAAAAAAAATTTCTAAAACAACACATCATGTCCTGAATGCTTTGGACAAAGAGATTTGAAAAACAAATACAAATGGCTCTAAAAAGTCCACTTGCACCAACATATATCAATTTCTTAAGGAATTTTATTTGAATAAGCAAACTCTTGTTGACATATCTACATTGCATGTAAAAATAGGAAAAAATTGTTCTAAATTGAGAATAATATTGTCTACAATATGGTGAAGATAGTTTGCAATTTGGCTTATAACAATTGCAAAAATATTTTTTTAATATAGTAGGGAAAATATATCCTAATAAAAATTCAGGGACTTATAATACTATAATTATGCAATTTTTTTGTTTAATTATTTGAATACTAAAATCATTAAAAAATATGATTTTAGACCTATCTTAAGCACTTTGTTAATCCAATATGCACATGTATTGAAAAATATCAGAGCAATCAGGCATTCAGATGAAATTTTAAAACTATACATGTAGATATTAAAGTCTTCCCTCCTTAGATAAAAATCATCCTTGACATTTCAATATGATCCCCATTAATTAAATAAATATAGATAAAATTGTCTCACTTAAGAATCTTTTTTATAAGTGGTTTCTCTATCTCATTTGTGCTTCCATCTTATTTTTAACTATAAGTATCTCCTTATTTTTCAACCGCTTAACATCATAAGAGAAAATAAGAACATATTCTTCTTTATAAGTCAAATTAGGTTACACTTCTACTTCATTATATGGGAACTTATTTACAACATTTGTAACCTAGTTTTGCAATGAAGAAATATAAAATATATCATGAATATTTAACATATGATCTAGCAATAATAGTCAATATGCAAACTTTCAAATTCTACCAATCAATACAATTAGTCCAATATATAGTGGAATCAACTTCTCTTTTTTTTTTTTTTTTCCAAATCTATTCACACCCTTGAATGGGTAAACTTGCACATTCACATAATCGCCAACCTAAAATTCAAAACCCTGATGATTTGAATCACAATACTTCCTCTATCTATCTTATGCTACTCTCAATCTACCTCTGATCAAGCTAATATATTTAGTGACATCACTCACTAAAATTATCCCTAATAGTCTTCTTTATCCCACCTCTAACAAATACAAAGACTTCCTATATTTATATGAGCATATAAAGCCTCTTATGATGTCATTCCATTGTTAGATTAGAAGCTATTATTATAAGCAAACTTAATCAAAAGTATGTGATCCTCTTAGCTTCCTCCAAAATCAAGTGCATACAATCTCAATAAATCCTTAGGAACTTGAATAGCCCTTTCAAATTGACCATCTATTTATGGATGAAAAGTTGTATTAAACTTAGTCTAGTCTCTCTATAATTTAGAGGTAAATCTTCCATCATGGCCAGAAATAATAACCTTTAGTTTTTCATGAAATCTGATAATCTCACATACATGTAGCTATGT
>NW_021361714.1:0-293 GCF_001605985.2 Dendrobium catenatum | reverse complement strand
ATTACTTAATTTGGAAAATATACTTGTGTATATTAATTGGGGTTCTTATAATTTCATATCAAAGAAAACCTAGTTTTATTTAGTGATTGATAGAGACATAAAACATTTTTATAATTCTTTAGGTTACTCCACTGCACCCATAAGGTTTTCAGCGTCGTTTTCTAGGAAGAATTTATTTTACTTATATCTTACTATATTATTTAATTAATTTCATAATTAGTCATAATATATTCTTTTATTTTAATTTGCTAATTTCATATTTATGGTTGTATGCTTGCAAATATAAAAGGGAG
>NW_021361713.1:0-1157 GCF_001605985.2 Dendrobium catenatum | reverse complement strand
AAGCCCCTAGACCTAATACCAACGGCTGTGATTAATTCCTGAGATGATTTGGAGGGAAACTCATCAGATTTGGCCGTGGTTTTGAATTTAAAACGAAGGGGCATTGATTAGAGCCTTAAATGGGCTATTAATGGGCTTTAATAGGTTAATATGACCTATTAGTGGCTTGGTTTGATCAAGTCAACGTTGGACTTGGTCAAATCAGTCAAATATGTCAAGGGAGTCCAAGGATTGAGCCATGAAAGAAGTTGGATTCGATTTGGGCTCTAAAAGGCTTTAATGGGTCAAAATTGGTCCATTAAGACTTGGGTTGACCAAGTCGACAGTTGACCTGGTCAACTCAGTCCTCCACGCCCATGTTTGGGCAAAATCGAGGTCAACACCCTTTAATTTCAATGCCCTGTATGAGCATGACCATCTGCACAAAACTGAATTAGTATAAAATCACTCATAACTTAAGGGTAGATCTAGCACACAAGCAATCACAGTACAAAATGCAATAAGCAAGTAAGTAAATAAACACATCAACTCTAAACTAGCAAACAACATGCAATTAAAATCACAGAAAATACGACAAACAACTACAGAAAAAGTAAACACCAGCCTAGCCTAAAACTAGAGTTGGTTGTCCTAGCAAATCAACTAAAGTGTGTGTATAAGGCTGTGTGGTTTGGATATGTCCTAAATATGATTATTATTTAAAGTTATTTGAAGTTTGATTGGTTGAAAGGCTTAAGGGAAATTTTAATTAAAATTTAAATATTAATGATTTGAATTTGAATATTAAAGTTTATTTAATTATTTTTTGGATACCACCTTTGTTTCTCACCGAGGCTGTGAAGTTTATTTCACATTCCTTTGGACTAACTTAATAGCCTCGTAGGTCTAAGTTACATAGTAGTACCCGATATGATTAAGTGGCTTAAGTTGATTAATGCTTAAGAGTTAATGAATTTTAATTAACATTGGTTGATTACTGATTTTTAAAGTTTTATAAATTTTAGTTTGCCATTAATCGGTTTATAGTGTTATGCCACCAGGCTCGAGGAATAAAGCCTCCTCAGGACACGTAGCCTCGCAGCCCGGAGTAGTCCAGCCGATAAACTAGATTAATGTGATCAAATTAGAGATTTTAAACGATTAAATAATTAATAATT
>NW_021361712.1:0-286 GCF_001605985.2 Dendrobium catenatum | reverse complement strand
TGATGGCAAACACAAGTAGGAAAATCTCAATAAAAATAGCAGTTCAATAAAAATTTCAAAGTTACAAGCACATCAACTTTTCCTACCACATCCCATCAACTTTTCCTACCACATCCTACTCCCCCTTTAGTCATCACAAAAAGAGGGTCCTAGACACACAAAAAGAAAAAAGAAACAACACAATAGAGACTAAAACAAACTATAAGATAAACTACAGAAAACAGACAACATAAAATAGAAAATAATGAATAGAAAAATGAGGGACCCTGATCATCAGATGGAGGTG
>NW_021361711.1:0-249 GCF_001605985.2 Dendrobium catenatum | reverse complement strand
GAGAATATGTTCGTCTGGATGAAATTTTTACAGAAAATTGATCGTCCTGGACGATTCTTGACTTCGTCTGGACAAAAATTTTCCAGAGGACCAATCGCCACGGACGATAATTTATTTTCGTCTGGACAAAAATTTACCAGAGTTCAGATCGTCCTGGACGATTTTTGATTTCTTAGGGACAAAATTTTTCCAGAGGACCAATCGCCACGGATGATAATTTATTTTCGTCTGGACAAAAATTTTCCAGAG
>NW_021361710.1:0-364 GCF_001605985.2 Dendrobium catenatum | reverse complement strand
ATTTATCAAGCTCCAATGAAGTCGATGAGACGTCGGGCGCGACTTAGCAACTTTATCTCAGCCTTGTTGGCGACGAAACCGGGACTTTTCCACGGCCAAATGGTTAGCTTTTCTCTCTTTTCAACTGATTCCAACGACGTTGTCTTTCTCGACACTGTGTTCAAGTGAGACATATTTGGTGCTAATGTGGTTATGCCATGGGAAAAATCCCGATATTCTTCTCTAAAGACGGAGAAGATGATAGAAATGGTTGTGTTTTTATTTGTTTTATTTGATTTTCATCTTTCTGATGCATTCCTTCAGTTCAACGTTTGATTCTTTGTGTTTGGCTCACAATTTTGATTTTATTTGGCCGAATCACTCT
>NW_021361709.1:0-287 GCF_001605985.2 Dendrobium catenatum | reverse complement strand
TTTTATATGAATTTTATACAAACAATTGATTAAATTAAAAAATTATATAAATATTTTATTATTAGCTTATTATAAATATGATAATCCACTATCTTAAGTCATTAAATTTCCTTTTTTTTATTCTAAGTTGGGCTAACAGAGGAATGAAAAAAAAAATATAAGAGAGAAAGAGAAGAAAGAGAAATAAAAGGCTAGGATTTGAAGGTCGCAGAGCGATTTTCATCAGCCGACTTAGTTGAAAAATTTACTCGTCTCGCTGTAAGGAACCTTTACTCTATTTTTGATAT
>NW_021361708.1:0-203 GCF_001605985.2 Dendrobium catenatum | reverse complement strand
CTTGATATTGACTCCCCCCTTTCTCAATCACCGGGGGTAGGACTTTCTGGATTTTAGAGTCAATGACTGTTGATTTGGGAAGAACTCCTTTTAGGATCTTCAGTGTAGCAGACCTGTTATTTTCGGTGTTTGTGGGCACCAAAACTGTTTTCTTCTTATATATAGGACTAGGAAGAGACTTTGGAACACCAGGAAGTTTGGTT
>NW_021361707.1:0-345 GCF_001605985.2 Dendrobium catenatum | reverse complement strand
GATTGGCCTGGATGATCAAGCTATTTTTCACTGTCCTGACAAGCATTCAGTGATATTTTATTTACGATATTCAATGATTTGTACTAATCGTATTGGATAATTTTATATCGGCCTGGATGATATGAACAAAACTCATCTGATCATCCCAGATCGTCCTGGCTGATTAATCTTAAATTGCACGTATCATTTAGGATGATATTTATATCGTCCTTGATGATAGAGTTAGTTCCTTGAAATTAATGAGCTATTCTGAAGCTCTTCTATTTAAGAGCCTTTATTTTACCCTTTAATACATCTTTTGCTACTGTCTTAACCTGAGAGAGCCTAGAGGAGAGGGAGAGAGAG
>NW_021361706.1:0-207 GCF_001605985.2 Dendrobium catenatum | reverse complement strand
TAGAGTGTAATTTTGTTGAAAAGGCTTCAAAGGAAAATATGCCTACACATAAGGAATCAGACACATTCCTCAAGGACAGGATTTGAATTCTTTTCAGGAGTAGAAGATTCAGTCTTTATATTAGAAAATTTCCTCTAACTATTTGGACCTTGTCGGAACGACATGTGGGAACAAATTTATCAATTAGAGCGAGAAGAGTCGACGCCT
>NW_021361705.1:0-282 GCF_001605985.2 Dendrobium catenatum | reverse complement strand
CTAGATTAGCCTTAGGATAAATACATTAGGACTAACAACCTATAGAGGCTTTTCAAGTGGTATCAGATCCTGTTTTTGAAAATTAAGGTTTAAACAACTTTTTGAAAATGATTATGACTACTTTTGGAAACCTTAACAATCTTGAAGGGTATTCAATAACTAGACCTCCATTGTTTGATAATATACCTTTTAATTTTTGGAAAACATGAATGTCTTCTTTTCTTTAATTGCTTTGCTATCGCATATAGATTTTAGCATATGAAGGATACACTAGGCCAACTA
>NW_021361704.1:0-309 GCF_001605985.2 Dendrobium catenatum | reverse complement strand
GTAAATCACGGCATTTATTTCTATTCCAGTAGTATACAGCCTTAATACTTCTCCTCAGCTTTCTCTGGAGAATTTCTGCATTCGAACCGTGATCCTTCTTCCTCCTAGCATTCATAATAATATTCCAAGTAACTGATAGGTCTTCCACATATCTTCAAATCTAATGGAACCTGGCTTATGTTTCTGATTTTCCACAAGATTAATAGCAATAGGAGCATGATCTGAGGCTACCCTTGGTAAATGACGTACCTTTACAAAAGGAACACTATGAGTGGCCTTAGAATTTAAGAGACACCTATCAAGCCTCTC
>NW_021361703.1:0-985 GCF_001605985.2 Dendrobium catenatum | reverse complement strand
TCCATATATATATAAGCACATATATATGCATAAAAAAGAGAGAGAGAGAAGAAAGAAAAGATGTGGGAGAGAAAAGAGATTAAAAAAAAAAAGAGAAAGAAAAAGAAGAAAACAAAAGAAAAAGGAAGAGAAAGAAAAGAAAAGAGATTTTTAAAAAAAGGAGAAAAGAAAAGAGAAAGTATTTATGCATTTTGTACATTTCTTTTGCCACTTCGCCATCGACCCCAAAGGTATAATCTCCAAAGCTCAGATTTCCCATTCTCGTTGTTCGTAGCGGACCGGGGAACCACCTATACACGCTCTCGTAGCACGGTGGGAGGAAACCTAGTGTGACGCCTACAACGAGGCGGGTAATCACCTAAAACTCATATTCTCATTTCAGTGTTTGCTGCGGGCCGGCGAACCACCTATACGCGCTCTCGTAGCACGGTAGGAGGGAGCCCGGTGCGACGCATACAACGAAGTGGGAATGCCCTATATACGCTCTTGTAGCGTAGTGGGGAGATCTACCTGTGCTCGCCTACGGATAATGTTGAAGACCTCATACACGCTCGAGTAGCGTGGTGGGATGGAAAAAAATGTACGGCCCGGTGTTCCCCAACACCTACCATACACGCTCGAGTAGCGTGGTGGGATGGCCCAGTCTCTCAGATTTTCACCTAAACGGGGGAGATGCCGGGAGGTTGCCGAAATTTCGGGTGAATGTACGACCGAACTTAGACCTGTTTTAACTCAAAGAGAACAAATATTTGGACACATTTGAACAACCAGGGACTTGGAACTACGCTCAGAACTCAAATCAAATGAACTAAATGCACTTGAACTTAAATTTAAACTTGATTTATGCATCAAGTGGATTCTTGAGCTTGCAAAATGAAATTTAACATGAGCTTGGAACTCAAATGAAAATGAACTTGGTGCAAAGAACTTGAACCGAACAAGACTATAGAAGACTTGGATAAAACTTGCACATTGATTTGAACAT
>NW_021361702.1:0-318 GCF_001605985.2 Dendrobium catenatum | reverse complement strand
TGGCGGGGGACAGTTTTCAACTGCCATTAAAATGAGTTAAATTTCTGATCGTCCGTATGAACACGTGTTTGTTTGTACGATCATCTTGGTCAAAAGTCCGTACGAAAGGATGCTTCGAAAATTGTGTCTTTATGAAAAGTAGTTATTTTTTTAAACTCATTCGTTCGTCCATACGAAATATTTTCGTAAGGGACGAATCAAATTCGTACGGGACGAATGAAAATTTCATCTGGTACGAACAGTCGTTCTTCTCTAAATTAATGGCAGTTTTTACTGAATAGTCACTTTCACACATCTCTTTCAAACCTTTCTTCTCTC
>NW_021361701.1:0-548 GCF_001605985.2 Dendrobium catenatum | reverse complement strand
CCACCCCCTGTCGGTCTTTGCCACCACCCACCTTCAGCGATCACCACCGCCACCACCAACCACCGTTATTGGTGTCCTTATGCTGCCTCCGACAACCTCCACTATTATCGGCCATAGACCACCACCTCATATAGACTTTATAGAACATTTATTTTACATCAAGACAAACAAAAAATATATATATATATTCTCATGCATTTCTTTTACAGCCAATCAAAGAGTGTTTAATTTAGCCTCTTGATTTTTTAAATATGGACTTATATAATGTAATGGAAAGACTAATTTGATCACAATTTCTATATAATCTGAGATTATTTTGATTCTTAAAAAAAAAATGGAGATAAATTTGATCATTTTTTCATAAATAAAAATTAGTCGCATATTTATTAATTAAATACCTTATATAAATTACTTAATAATTGAGAACTTGACGTGCACTCACCTCTCCTAACATAAAAAGCATCTGATTGCATTATTTTCCTCATAAATGTGGGCCATATGCTTATTGAATTTTGCCATACTACTTTATGATCACATAAATATTTGAG
>NW_021361700.1:0-418 GCF_001605985.2 Dendrobium catenatum | reverse complement strand
GATAGGGAAGGTGGAGGCCGGCTTCAGGTAAGGACCTCAACTCCTCTCTCTCTCTCTCTCTCTCTCTCTCTCTCTCTCTTTGTGTGTGGACGGAAGAGAATCGGGATCAAGCCCGACGGGAGGAGACGAGCTCGGCTTGGGGAGGAGATCGGAGGGAGAAGTCGAACGAGGGAGCAGAGTGAGAGCTCGGAGCGGGTTCGTGAGCTGGAGAAGAGGAAGTAGCGATCGTCGATACGAGCCAAGGCCTCCTCGGCCTCTATTTAACGACACTGAGCGGAGCGGAATCGAGGCGAGGTGCGGGATTCGTGGGAGGCGACGCAAACGGCGCCGAATCGGCGAGACTTCGGCAAGATTCGAGGATTTCAACCGGGATTTCTTGCTGGATTTCAGTCGGGATTTCGGGCAGATATCGTGGATC
>NW_021361699.1:0-236 GCF_001605985.2 Dendrobium catenatum | reverse complement strand
TTCTTTCCTCTCGTATGGCCTCCCTTTTCCCTCATATTATCTAGACTAACCAATTTGATTTTATTATGGGTAAAATTTTTTCTAACAATATGCTTTTTGCTCAAGAAATTATTCATTATATCAATCATAATATAGTTTTGAAAATGGATATTTCTAAGCTTATGATAACATGAATTATTCATTTATTTATAGTATTTTGAAGTTTTTTTAGTTTTCAAGAGAACTATGTTACTTTG
>NW_021361698.1:0-2749 GCF_001605985.2 Dendrobium catenatum | reverse complement strand
GGGAAGAGTTTTCTTTTTAATATAGGTATTTAGGTACGACGAGTCCAAGGAGCTCGAGGATAAGAAGGACGAAGAGTTAAAGGCAAAAGAGTATTCCCCTGAAAGTCTACTTGCGTAAGTCCTAAGATTAAAATTCAGGTTTTTGGTTAGTTGTGTCGGACCACTTTTAATTTCTATAATTTTGGGTTGTATTAAATGTGGCATTTTCCTATGGACATTACTTTAATAAAGTTTTTAAATGAATTAATATTCTTAATTAAATTTAATTGTGATCAAGATTACTTACTTTTATTAGTTTTTTATTGGTTTGCATGTCGAATTTATTTTAGCCTTGATTTGATCTAAGGCTCATGAAGATATGCTAAAAACCATTTTCTACCTAAATTTAATTAAGGAAATCTTAGGCCAACATACAAACTTTAATGATCTAAGAAGTAATTCAGGACTATCGGGAGTCAGCATAAGCATATCATTAACTTTCTCTTCCTTGTTAGGCACCTCCCCGACGGTAGGTTCTGGTAGATCGTCTGGTCTTTGAGGGTACAAATCTGTTAAGAGGATGTTATGCAAACTCTAGAAAAAATATTTTTTAAGCCAATTTTAAAAACTACTACATTTTATTTTGTGTTTTTAATCGAGTTGATCAGAATGCTTTGCATTAGAAATATATTTAAAAGAGTTTAAATTATAATTATATTTCTTTAAATATTTTCACCCTACATAAGGTAAGAGACCAATTAGGATCTTCTCTATTCAGTCCTAATTCTCAAAAACTTTAATAATATCCTTATCACTCTTTCATAAAGACTAGACTCATAGATTTTAATCAACTAAGTGGTTAACTGTCTCCCCAATCCAGGTCATGGTATGTCCATGTTTTGCACTGCATTAGTTAGTTCAGACTATTATGTTCTTATGTCCAAATTTAGATTTAAAATCTAGTGTAGACTCTGAATCATAAGACCCAAACCTCAAAGAATATAATCCCAAAATTCTAATAAATTACTCCACTCAAATTAAAGATTCTCTCGTTCTAAAAATTAAAGTTAATTAAGGACAATTCTGATTTATTTTAGAATTTCTAAGTTTCTCCTACCCCTTCTCCTTTACTTTTGGAAATAAGTGTTCTAACTAGGTCAATTCCCAGTTTAAATTTTTGTTTCACTTCTTTTAACATCACTCTTAGAAAATTTCTAAACAAATTTTTGTAGTTATTTTAATCTAGAGTATTTGTAAGAGGCTCCAGTGTCCTACGATGTAATTAACTATGAGGGATTGTGCTAATAGGAGATTTATAACTCACATCAATTTTTCAAAACTCAATTAATATTTATTTTACAAAATAAAACTTATAATGATCGTCATCGTCATAATTGAATGATTGTTAATGGATGGTATCTCCTTTTTACATAGAGATATATCATGTATTAATATAAAGTGGAATATAAAATTATTGATCTCTTCTCTTGATATATAAAATTAATGATCTCTTCTCTTTATTTTATTTAGTTGGATATTTGACTAAACTTCATTTAGATCCTCTGGGGTCATATGTAGTTCTCCCTTAAATCAGGATACGACATTCAAGAGAAAATCCATAATTCTATGTTTGAACCCATTGGGATTTTATCTTTGCCTTCCTAGGCGGTATATTATCCCTAATGGTCTATTTGACTTCATATTTGAAATTTAAATTTAATTCCCAATTTTTTCAAATAAATTTAATTCAGATTTGTTTTGCACTTTGCAAGGAAAACAGTCCTTTCAAACACCGACATCTGTGGCCACACCTTTTCACCCTGCCTATTCTTTATAGTCTTGGGTCTAATTTTGATCATCTAATGAAAACTGACCATAGTACTTCTTCTAGGTCTAGGTCATCTATTGCTCGAGTGCATATGAAATTAGATGTTACAAAATAATTCTATGAAAAAATTTGGGTTGATCATGATAACTTAGGATTCACCCAGCCAGTGCTTATGAAGAAATTCTCCTCTTACTGTGTGCATTTACATTCATTAGGACATTCTAAGTTGGAATGTCTTGTTTTACATCCTCATCTCGATAATCCTCCTACGACAATTCCCACTCCTCCTATTCAGCCCTTTAGTACTTTACAAGGCAATGGTGGTGATGGAATGGTGCTCGGGTGTGGGGAAGCTGATGTTGTAAGTGATGGTTTTATACAAGCTGTTGAATTTCCCTTGCTAGGTATGGTACTGAGCTTGCGTCTGAAACTATGCTTTTAACTGTCGTTATTGGTAGAGCCAATGCATCAGATAATTTGGTTGTTGCTGATATTTTGGCTTTTCTTATTAACAATTTGGATCATCTGTTGGTCAGTTTGGATAATCCACTTGATGATATGGTGGATGATGGTTCTGCCAGAGTTATGTCTCCTAATGTTAATGTTGTATCTGATGCTAATCAAAATGTTGATGGTGGACATTGTCTAGGTAAATTGGATGTGGTTTGAATGGGTGGCTGATGTTAAATCCCTTGATAGTTGACCGTTTATTGGGCATCTGAATGTCTTAATGATATCAGAATTTGATGAGCTTTGGCTCATTGGATTTGCCTCATCTAGCCACTCTATTCGACTATAAACTTCTTACATTTAAAATTTTTCTAGAAAAAATATCTAAATATGTAGACTATTTTATTTGTAACTTACAGAAAGTTACGGATTGAAAGTTTTGCAAGTATAAAATAATTCTCATTTTTGTTTTACAAAATTAAAAAGTAAATA
>NW_021361697.1:0-2016 GCF_001605985.2 Dendrobium catenatum | reverse complement strand
TTAATGAGTTGGGGCCTCCAGGAAGAATCTGGAATGCAAAGTTGATTTTGGCGGAAGAGAAAACCATGTCTGAGAGTGAATTCCCCATGGGAAGTATCAGATTGACAGCCTTCCCAAATACTTTTGAAATCAATATCAGTTGGGTAGAGCTCCTTCAAGCATTCGAGCCCTGTAATCTCCGTTTGAAGTTGAGTCAGAAGCATGGTTCGGCGGCTGAGGGCATCAGCTACCACGTTCTGTTTACCCGACTTATGCTTCAGCACAAATACGAACCGCTGAAGAAACAGAACCCACCGGGCGTGCATCCGATTGATATGCTTTTGTTTGTTAATGAATTGGAGAGCCTTGTGATCACTACATAAAACAAACTCCTGATGCAACAGATAAGGTTCCCATTGCTTGAGTGCCCTCACTACCGCATATAATTCTTGTTCATAGACACTCCACTTTTGCCGCGAGGGACAGAGCTTCTCGCTGAAAAACTCGACAGGCCGATTCTCCTGACTTAGTACAGCTCCAATGCCTATGCCGGAAGCATCGGTGTCAACGTGAAACGGTTTATCAAAATTAGGCAATGCAAGTACCGGAGCCGAGGACAGCGCTGCTTTGATTTGATCGAAACTGTTGGCTTGATCTTCACCCCACTGGAATTGTTTCATCTTTAAACAGTCAGTGATTGGAGCCATCACTGAACTGAAGTTGTAGATAAATCGGCGGTAGAAATTGGCGAGCCCGTGAAAGCTTCGGATCTCAGTAAAGGATTTCGGTGTTGGCCAATTGGCTATGGCATCAACCTTCCGCTTGTCAACATGAACACCTGCAGCGGAGATAAAGAAGCTAAGGAAGTAAACGCTAGAAGTAGCGAATTCGCACTTACTCGGATTCAAGAACAGTTGGTTCTGACGAAGCACCATGAAGATCTCGGCTAAGTGCTTTAAGTGATCAGTAAGTGACGAACTGAAGACTAGAATATCGTCGAAGTACGCTACGCAGCTGATGTTTAGGAAGGGCTTGAGAACCTCGGTCATGAGTCTCATGAAAGTAGACGGTGCGTTGCACAAGCCGAAGGGCATCACTCTCCATTCATACAGCCCGTGACGAGTCTTAAACGCCGTCTTCCATTCATCTCCGGGTCGAATACGGATTTGGTGATAGCCACTGCGGAGATCCAATTTGGAGAAGATCGTGGCACCGGCTAGCCATTCCAGTAATTCTTCTACTCGCGGTACCGGAAAACGAAACTTGACCGTAATTTTATTGATGGCGCGACTGTCCATGCACATTCTCCAGCTCCCGTCTTTCTTTGGAACCAAGAGCGCCGGCACGGCGCAAGGGCTGAGACTAGGTTGTATCAACTGATTCTTCAGTAAATCATCAACAAGCTCCTGAAGTATTTGATGCTCAGTTGGACTCAGTCGGTGATGCGGCAGGTTCGGGAGGTTAGAGCCTGGAACAAAATCAATTTGATGTTGCAAGGACCGGAGAGGTGGTAGTGTATCTACTGATTTGGCCAACACATCCTGAAATTCTGAGAGTAAACGCTCAACCTGGTCATGACTCTCAGCAGGGCAATCGGGGGCACCTTCCCGAATGACTAGAGCAAACATCGGAACATTTTCTTTACAGGAGGCTATGAAGCCATTTCCCGTAACTAAGTGTAAAGCGGGACGTGCGGAATCAGCCCTAGTCTCCGAAGCATTGGCGTGAGGTAACAAACGAAGCCGTTTTCCTTTCCATTCCAGTGCATACGTGTTGGCTCTGCCATCGTATATAGCACCCACGTCAAACTGCCAGGGACGGCCCAATATAAGATGGCATACGTCCATCTCTACAACGTCGCACAACACTTCGCATATGTAATTCTTGCCAATGGAGAACTGAACTCGGCACGTCTCTGTGACAGAAATCTCCATGCCTTTCTTAACCCAACTAATTTTATAGGGTTGAGGGTGCTTTGTCGTCTTCAGTTGTAGTGCAGACACAACAGCCTTGGACACCACATTCTCGGTGCAGCCG
>NW_021361696.1:0-216 GCF_001605985.2 Dendrobium catenatum | reverse complement strand
AACATCCAGTCTAAAACTCTACCAATCATCAAAATTTCTCAAGTTTCACATAATTCAAGAATATAAACGTATAAATTTTTTATATATAATACACATTGTAAGAATTATCATAGGAATTCACATCATGTCCTATTAGTAATCAAATAGTTAGAAATTCGGGGAAAGCCACACATAAAAATTTAATATTTTTTTAAAAAAGTTTACCAGATTAGCACA
>NW_021361695.1:0-2314 GCF_001605985.2 Dendrobium catenatum | reverse complement strand
TTTGACCACTCTTGGATACAAGGTTGATAAAGTAGAGCTTAAGAGCATGAAAAGAGAATTATTACATTTGATCGATTCACGCCTTCAGCAAGCTAAAGATGTTAATGCAAACCTCATCAACATTTGAGGAATTATTGAACAAGCTCCCTTCCATAAGAGAAATCCAACATTTCATACACCAAGGGTTCATTTGGCACAATTTTCTTATTGCTTTTTAAAGCAACTTTTTAATACAAAAATTTTAATTTTATACTAAAAAACTGCTTTGAAAAGTAGCAAAAAAGCTGTCCCAAACGAGACCTAAATCCTAAATTCACAATTATCTAATATCCCATAATATAGAATAAACCCCACTGAACACCATAATTAAGGAAATAAATAGATAAGCTACTTCAGAAAGCTTTACTACAAAAGCATCTTAGTCCTTGTGCTGTCCATATCTAACACTAATCATTGAAACTTTGAAACATGACAAATTCACTTGGAAACCTAGTGCATCAAAAGCCTTTAGCCAAATCAAAAGCCTTGATGTATATGATTTTAGATGCTTTCTATAGTTATTGTTTATATTGATGATTTATAGAAGCTCTAATATAGTCTTAAAATGATAAATAGACAATTCTTCCAATTTTAATTATGGGGAGTTACAATGTATATCATCTAGAATTGTCCTTTAACATGTTTATAAATTCAATCTTTAATATGGAGGATCATTGGCTATATCATGAAAATTGATGAGTAACACTGGCTTAGGTGATCTCAATTCATAACTACAAAGACCGTCACAACCTAAATTCTATGAAATTGATGGAATTATCATTGGCGAGTCGAATACAAATGCAAATACTCTAGATAAATTATGTGTAAGATATGAGAAATTATCCCCATATGAAGGAACTTTTATTACATCCTCTGACCAGACGTAGCTCTATGTTCAGTAAGAGGATTGTTACTCGGTTTTTACTCGGTATTTGGTCGGTATTGCTAGATATTGTTTGGTAATAAGTTGGAATACCGCTCTATAAAGATCAATACCGAGTTATACAGAGCAATACCGAGTAATACCAAAAAATACCGAGTTTTTAATACAAAAAACGCTGTATTTTTTGGCATTACTCGGTATTGCTCGGTATAACTCGGTATTGGGTCTTCACATAATGATATTTCTCGCTATTGTTGGTATTCCTCAGTATTTGCTCGGTATTTCTAATTTTATGTGTGCGATCTTAGTGCCGGCCGAACGTAGCTCTACGTACGTTGAGCTACGTACGTTCACCGGATGTAATAAAAGCTCCATATGAAGACAATTGATTGGCAAGGAAGAACTACAAAAGGTTGCACCAGATCTGGTGGAATACTATATTGAAGCCAACTCTATTGAATATAGTTCTTTTGGGTCCAATAGAATTGATTCAGGACAATCATATGAAGCTCCAAAATTTTCAATTACAATATCAGAAAAAAAAAATTTAATTACCATACTTCATTAATCATGCATTCATAATAATTAATGCAAATACTTTATTAATTATGAAAGCTAGTATTTAGTAGAAGCTTAGAGCATTCATGAATTCAATTAATTAAGAACACTAAACAAGAAGTTTCATCTTTTCAAATAAGAGGACATTCCAAATAATTCATTTTGAATATTTATATTTTATGAAGCATTAAATGATATGGCTCGCAACTAAATGGAAGAGGATAATTACAAATACAATGAGATATTCAAATTCAAATGGGAGCCACACACAATCTTATTCAAGTAGGAAATAAATGTATTTTCAATTTCATTCTTATATTTTGAGTTTCAAAACTAACATTAGTATTATAAATAGCCAATGAATTGAATGAAAAAGACACTTCGATTCATCCACAAATTTGATTTTTTTTTTTTTTTCTAATTAAGTTGATAGTCTTTAAAGGAAACTCATCAATATCTGAATTTAAATCATTTTATTGAATGACATACCCCTATTAACGTTAGGGATCTAAACCTTAAGAATCTTTTCAATAGATTTATTTGAAGTAATGCCCTAAAAATTTAGGCAATCGGCAACACGAGGTAGAAATAATCAACTAATGCAATTTCACAATCTTCAATCCAAGAAGCCTTTTATCTTAGAATTTAAACAATTGAAATACAATATACAAGAAAATTGGAGGTATAACAAATAAGTAAAAGAGAATATCATGCCAACAAAGAGCTTAGTGCTGTAAATAGCTGTAATAGTGAAGAATTTACAAAACGATGGAAAGGTGAAGATAAAATTCCAATCACAACTAATTGAAATGCATCAAACTAGTCTACTGTATG
>NW_021361694.1:0-296 GCF_001605985.2 Dendrobium catenatum | reverse complement strand
AATATTCACCTACGTTATTTTTCTGCCTCAACAGGATTTGTCGATGAAACACGTGAAAGAGGAGAAAGATGATTACCTTCGCATAAGAGAAGTTCGATTGGAGATGAATCACAACATGCATTTTAAAGTTTTACTATGTTTTTAAGTGAAAAATGTGATTTTTGGTTGGAGATGTCCTAATCCGCTTGGAACAAAACAAATATTTGACTTTTGTAAACAAAGTTTGAATACTTTTAAATAAATAATAATTTTGATAAATGGTTAAAAATATTTATAAAATTAATAGATTTTACTTA
>NW_021361693.1:0-307 GCF_001605985.2 Dendrobium catenatum | reverse complement strand
AATAAGGGAAGCGATAATTTTTATGATGTTAAAACTAGTTAATGCTCATTATTAATTCTTTTGTGCTGTAATTACGTCATTATTTAAAGTTAGCTAACTAAGACTTGTTGATTATTAAATATTTTATACATAAAAATAAAGTTGTTATAATTGACTAGAGGTTTGTGAAAGCTTTCTAAGTATGCAATTAGGATAAATTTACCATTTCTTTTTTAATTTTTGACATATTTTTTCACTCTAAGCTAGTGATTTTTTTTTGGTGTCATTCATTAAAAATAATAATAATAGAATATATATATATATATAT
>NW_021361692.1:0-252 GCF_001605985.2 Dendrobium catenatum | reverse complement strand
ATCTCTTCTTCTCCGAATCTCTTACTCTTACATGGTAAAATTATTTTAGTTGGTTCAGACTCTCCTAATTTTTCATCTTACCAATTTTTTCACATAAAAATTCTAATATCTTCCGTACTATTTTTATTTATCTATTTATATCCAATAATACTAATTATTTTATTGCATTAATTAAAATTTAAACCAATTAAGGTAGATTCATACACACATCGCATATGTTAGAAGAATGTAATAAATAAATAAATAGCTTGT
>NW_021361691.1:0-293 GCF_001605985.2 Dendrobium catenatum | reverse complement strand
AATATTAGAAATAATCTGAAGAGCATTCATCTTAATAAAATTGTGTTTAGCATCATTTCTAGCCTTCTAAATATACCAAAATATAACAATGGGAATAAAATTAAAAATATGACCTTTCTGAGCATAAGCCCATAGCTCCAAAACAAAAATAACAGTATTGTGATTAGAATTAAAATTCTTGCTGGCAAGGTTATTGAAATACCTCCAAACTTCTTGAGCTATAGCCCCATTCACAAAGATATGATCAATAGTTTCGACATTAGAGCAGCAATAGCATTGGAAGGCATAGAAAT
>NW_021361690.1:0-248 GCF_001605985.2 Dendrobium catenatum | reverse complement strand
GGTGGCAGCCAAGGTCATTTAGGGGATTAATTAAAAATCTTGGAGAAGGTTTGACAAAGACCTGAGTGCATTTGGGATTTAATTCAAAGTGGAAAGGCTTAAGGGTTGATTTGGTCAAAATAGGTTGACTGAGTCAACCAGGTTAACCCAAGGAGTGGGTCTAGACTGGGCAGGTTTGATACAATATTTGAAGTATGGTAGAGGTGGTTCTAGGGTTTAAATGGGTCATTTGGGTCAAAACACCTGTT
>NW_021361689.1:0-430 GCF_001605985.2 Dendrobium catenatum | reverse complement strand
TGTTGTGCTATTTTGTGTTTGTTTGATATCCTGGTTTTGTTGTATGTAAGGGGTGGTGTTGGGCTTCTACTATTATGTTATGTTCTTTTTTTTCTTATGTATTATCTCGATTATAGTTGTGTTCTGGCAGTTTCTTGTCATTATTCATTATGTTGATGGTAATAAAATTTCCAATCAGTGTAGTTTCTCTATGATCTTCTCATTTAGTTTTTCATTTCACATATTTTACACAAAAGGAATGTTGCGACTAATTTATTAACTATGATTAATTGTATTTTAATTGGTTCTACAGGGTATATTGAGCAGTCTTTAGCTAGTATGATTAGAGGTTTTACAAGCCTTTCAAAGTTTGTTAGGGATGTTAGGCCCTATGTGAACTTATCCTAAAGCTAATTAATAGAGAGAGAGGTGAATTGGAAAACTTTAAAAC
>NW_021361688.1:0-1050 GCF_001605985.2 Dendrobium catenatum | reverse complement strand
GTTGGAAGATTTGTTTGTTTCGCTATAAGGAACCTATATCCTATTTTTTATTTAATTTTTCAATCAAATTTATATTTTTATTAGCAAAAAATGAGGATAATTTTTATTGTTAAATATTTCACTGCATAACTTTTCACATATTATAGAGATTGAAATTATGAACATTTTGAGCATTTATTTGATATTTTTTTGCTATATGATTTTGAAAATACAATGATTTTTCTCTATTTAAAAATTTTATTTTGGTATTTAAAAATAGTATTTTAGTTCAATTAAAACTCCAAAATATTGTTGCATATGATGCCTAGTAATTTGATTAATTAGTTTTTAAAATATGATTTTTTTCTCAATAGAAGTTTTGTTTCCTACGATTAGAATATTTTGATACTTTCTAAATTAAGCTCAATTATGCTTTATTTACTATAATGCATTGAGAATATGAATATGTGGTTTACTGGTCTCTTTTACTGTTATAGTATTATGATAATAAATCATGTGAAGAAAAATAAGTAAAGATGAGTTATTCAATGGCATTAACTAAAGACTGATTGACTTGTTTAGGATTGTGGGCCGATGGGCTTTCTTTTAAATATATGATTTAGTGTTATCTCGATTAATGATTCATGGGATATACTGATTTGGAGTTATAAGGAGATAATTATTATGCCGACATGTAAAGAATGATGACTCTATTTAATGAGTTAATATTTATTGATACTAACACCGATACTGACACTGATATTGTAAAAACACCGTTGTAGTCATGACTTTTACTTTTTAATATAATTATTTGAATGCATGTTATTGAATCATTACCACTGTATAGCATTACTATTAATGCTACCCATGAAGTCGATGTTATTATAGTATATTATTATTGATATGTTGATCATGTGATATGTATTGAACATGTACATTAAACACTGACAATGATATGATATTTTTTTAGCATGCAATGCATGTATATAATTATTTTTATATGTTTTTACTATATTGATATGTTGACATTCTTTATCGATGTTTTGATTTGATACTTTTTATAATTTCTCT
>NW_021361687.1:0-376 GCF_001605985.2 Dendrobium catenatum | reverse complement strand
GTCGATGAATAAAAACAGCAAGATACAATTGATCCTCTCGAGAGGAGGATTGATCTCTCCCAAATCTCTAGACGCCGCTAGAGCCCAAAGAAACCTAATTCTAAGAGATCTCAAATTTCAGCCAAATTCAAGATGCCCCAAATCCTAGAAAAAATCAACTACTTAATGCATACAATTCAAAAGGAATTCCCTAAACAGTCCCTGCAATCAATTTCCCTCCTAAACTCCCCAAATTTTTTTCCCGAAACCGTCCCGCAAGGCGCGCGTCTCGCGCGGCTTCCGCCCAGGCGGAAGCTTCCTCCGCTGTTTTTGCGATTTCGCCCGTGAACCAGTCCCGCCTGGACCAGTCTAACAATACTCCCCTCCCAAAGATCCA
>NW_021361686.1:0-232 GCF_001605985.2 Dendrobium catenatum | reverse complement strand
ACACCGGGAGGCTGCGGAAATTTTCAGTGAACACTTGGACTAAAAATCTAAAATTGATTTGAATATAATTCAAATTTAAAATCAATTTTAAATCAAATTTGATCAAATAATGTTTTACCTACACTCGAAATGAACTCAAATCTAATTTGATTTGAAATTGACTTGATAAGTGATACATTCAAATAGAGATTTTCATCAATGTCTTGCACTCAACATAATTATAAGAACTTGA
>NW_021361685.1:0-223 GCF_001605985.2 Dendrobium catenatum | reverse complement strand
AAAGATATATGTATAAGTTAGCCAAACAAAAAGATAGTAGTAAGGATTTAGTTCAAGTAGGGGTGTCAATTCGGGTCAACGGGTCGGGTTCGGGTCGAACTCGGAACTGACCCGGCACTGTTCGGGTCAACCCGAACCCGACCCGTTTTTAAAAACGGGTCACGTTTCTGGACCCGAACCCGACCTGATTCGGGTCCGGGTCAACCCGACCCGACACGAATGA
>NW_021361684.1:0-202 GCF_001605985.2 Dendrobium catenatum | reverse complement strand
AACCAAGCCAACAGGGAAGAACCATATGGACATTCAATTAGATTGAACAAAATATATGGTCAACAAAAAAATAAAAGTTTCATTTACAAATTTTCAATAAAAAAGCAACATTTATGTGTATCGATGGCAGATGTGGATGTGGCTTGCTTATCACAATGGAGGTAATATTGTAGGACAATTTTCAATAAGAAAGCAACATTTA
>NW_021361683.1:0-210 GCF_001605985.2 Dendrobium catenatum | reverse complement strand
AGAGCCTTGGTCGCGTGTGTGGAACGAAGTCGAAAGGCGTTTGGCTTCTATTTAACGACGCTTGTGGTCGTTCGATCGAGGCAACGTCGCAGGATTTGTGGAGAATCGACCGAAGCGGCGCCGTTTGCAGCGGGATTTTGGCAAGGTATCGCGGCTGGATTCGAGGATCTGACGGTTTTGAGGTGTGGACAGCCGGCATTGCATAACGTG
>NW_021361682.1:0-357 GCF_001605985.2 Dendrobium catenatum | reverse complement strand
TAATGTCAAAGCAAGGATGGACATTAAAGAGTTTTGTCGGCAAAAAAATCTGGAGTTAGTAACAACAACTGACGGTAAACTAATGAAGCCCAAAGCTCCTTACTCTTTCACGTTAGAGCAAAAAAGAATGATATGTCAGTGGTTTAAAGGTTTAAAGATTCCTGATGGCTATGAATCAAATATAAGCCGATGTGTTGACTTGAAATCTGCAAGGTTATTTGGACTCAAAAGTCATGATTGTCACATAATTATGAAAGTTCTTCTTCCGATCATAGTCTGTATGTTACCCGATTGCATATCAAATCCATTGATTGAGCTTATTTCTTCAAAGATTTATGTTCATCTAAACTAAGTGAA
>NW_021361681.1:0-520 GCF_001605985.2 Dendrobium catenatum | reverse complement strand
GTGGATTAAATCATGCACTAATCTCTGATTGGTCATCCTAATGTATGAACCTGTTCGTACTATACGATGAATAGAGGCTGATTTTGATCATCCTGGAGATCATCCTGGATGATCCCTTGGTTTGGCCTCATCGTATTGTACGAAGTTGACCGTATCATACGATGAATAGAGATGAGTTTTGATCATCCCATCTATCATTCTTTACGAATAGATGAGTGGAGGTTCGTATGGTACGATGTTATATCGTACTGTATGATTTTTTTTGAACTGTTCGTAAACCTTCGTACCAGGATCAAGACTATTATACATATTGTACTGTACGATATCATATCGTATTGTATGATAGTAACGACTACTTTGAATATTTTAGGGATTTTGGAGCTTCTTTTATGTATCAAATTAGTAATCTTTTTGAGAGAGACATAGAGAGGGGAACGTGATTAGGGAGGGAATCCTTGGGAGAGAGCTCTTGAGAAGTTTTTAAGGTTTGAGAGAGCAAGGAGAAGGTGAGCTTGGTGAT
>NW_021361680.1:0-220 GCF_001605985.2 Dendrobium catenatum | reverse complement strand
AACTTATATTAGAACATAATTTTAGTTTATTAAGACATTTTTCAAATTTAGCTATTTTTCTATACCAAATTAATTTAAAATTATATATATTAAATACTTTGAGAGCATTGACTTATCTTGAAATTTTAAATATTGGTTGCTTTGAATAAAGAGATTTGATTGAAATGATTAGTGAATAATTGTATCCCAATTGTTCATTAATCATGTTGTTAATCCTTTA
>NW_021361679.1:0-909 GCF_001605985.2 Dendrobium catenatum | reverse complement strand
AATATTAGTTTTCTTTTGGAATTTTAAAATTGAGATTAAATTCTAATTCTAAAAGTTGAATCAACTCGTTCAGAAGAGTATATCACCCTGAAGGACGAAAATAAAATTCCATGACGATGTTTAGACTTAGAATTATGTAATTCATCTTGAATACCATAGCTAGATTCTAGAGAGAACTTCACACGGCCCCGAGGGGACGAGGTAGAGTTCAATTAAATAATCTAGTTATGGTATTCAAGGAGTATGATTGCTGAATTCATATCCAAAGCCTTATCAAAGAAGGATGTATCTTCCCAAAAGGAGATAACACCTTTCAATGATAATTCTTCTAATATGATAACGACAATCGTTCTTTAACTTTTCCCAAAGAAATATAAGAAAATTTTAAAAAGATTAATTTTTGAAATCAGGTGTGTGTGATTCAAAATCTCCTACGAGCACAAGCCCTCATAGTTAATTACATCGTAGGGAGACAGAGTCCCCTACGAAAACTCTCAATTAAAATAAGAATGAAATTTTGCAAGATTTTCTAGGAATGATATCAAAAAAATCGAATAGAATCTTTTGGAAAATCAAAAGGGAATGGATCAAGTTTGAACATATATTAACAGAATCAAAGGAAGAAAGATAGGGGACATTTTGAGATTCCAGAACTATCCGGAAGTGTCCCAACTTAATCTAAGTGTTGGGCTTTACATTTTAGGATTGAAAAGAGATTTTAATTGAAGTTGAACATTTTATTAGAAATTTGAGACTATATTCTCAAAATGGGGTCTTATAATCAAAGATCTGCCCTGGATCCTAAATCTAATTTGGACGTTGGACCACAGTCGTCCGAACCTAACTAATGCAGTACAAAACCTTGACTTACCGCGGCCTGGATTGGGGAGCCAGCTAACCACCTAATCG
>NW_021361678.1:0-1116 GCF_001605985.2 Dendrobium catenatum | reverse complement strand
CTTTCATCGAAACTGCCATGATTTAGTGAAGCATGATAAAGGCCCTTCACAAGACCTTGCAGTATTAGCTCAACATTAAATTTCAGGTACAATTCTCACTCAACAACAGATCAGAGAGTAAACATTTTAACATTGTAAACATTTTAACAAAATTTCAGTTATTTAAAACGAATATAAATATGAAAAATAAAAAATCAAAAATGGACAACCATATATTGAAAGCATGGTATCTGAACTCACTGTCTCCAGACTGAAGCCCAATAAGCAAGTCATGCCCATACTTCGCTTCAGAATCAAATGAATGGCGCAGAGGATTCGAGCTTGCTGAAATGAATGGGCCTTGATCGGATCCTAAAAAAACTCATCAAGTAGAAGATAGTATCACAGAGAATCTAGCAAACAAAGTGAATAAATTAAATTGAGAATTGAGATCACTGATGAATAACGTGTCACCAGCATTAAAGATTAAGTAAGCCACTTTGCCATCATAATTGAAAGCTACAGGAGAACTGCTCGATCCTGCTCCGAACTTGCTAGTGCCAGATGCTACCTTGCTCCCACCGTTTGTGCCACCATAAGAGAATGTCTTGCTCCCATTAACACCAACAAAAAGCCGTGCCGCTGCCCATTTCACTACGCTGCTGGAGCTCGGTGTTGAAGGCGTGCTTGGCCCCTGGGAAGCTGACTTCTCCTTGAGATATGCGATGATCAACTATAAAAAACCAAATTCGAAATCAGAACCTTCAAGATTACTAATAAGAGCACATAATCATAGCCCTGATCCCACCTGAGACACAGATTTTTCATGAGAGTAATGAAGAAGGCCGGCAGGGTGAGTTTTCTCGTACTGAAGCTTGTATCTGCCCTCGGGAGACTTGAAGGCACTCTTGAGCGCCCGGCCAGTGAACATCTCAATCACTGTGCAGCCCAGCGACCAAACATCGACGGACATCCCCTGCTCCTCCCCCCTCGCGGCCTCCGACGTACCTCCGGCACATTCCGCGAAACCATCGCGCGTGAGGCTGGTTCGCATTATTTCGCCAGAGAATTTCTAACCCGCTCAATTTCGAAAAAAAGGACCAAGGTGTGCCTTACATTATACAACAATGACCACGG
>NW_021361677.1:0-263 GCF_001605985.2 Dendrobium catenatum | reverse complement strand
AAGAGTAAGATTAATGGTGTGGAGGAGGTAAATGGGCATAGAGTACAATAGAATCTTAATCAAAATAACTAAGCTTAGCTCCCATATAAAGCATTTTGAGTTCTTAGGTCGAAAGGCTTATTGTTAATAGAAAAAATATCTCATCAAATAAAAAATATTTCTTATTACCTTTAAATAAAGGAGTTCCAAGATAGAATATAGGAAGGACCTGATTATAATAATCAATATATAATTTAATATGATTACAATGCATCAATGATATA
>NW_021361676.1:0-338 GCF_001605985.2 Dendrobium catenatum | reverse complement strand
CCGCGACGAGTTTTAAGTGAAAAATTCAATGTTTTCAAATTTCGACGGGATTAATTTTATAAAATTCTACGCAAATTTCTAAGAAATTTGGTATATAAAACTTATATTTGATTTTGCTTAATTTAGGAAATATAAATTAGAGAAATCTCTTAATACCCAAAGTACCCCTAATATTTATTCAAGCATAGGTTGTTTAAGTGAGGGCATAGAGGTCTTTTGGAAAAACCCATTATCCCTCTATACAAAAACCAAAACCCTTCTCTTCCCCCCCCCCATTCGTTCGTGCAGCCCGAACCGAGCAAAGAAGAGGGAGGAGCGCGCGGGTAGGAGCCGATTTC
>NW_021361675.1:0-204 GCF_001605985.2 Dendrobium catenatum | reverse complement strand
GAATCTTTCTCAAATGAGCCAACACATTGTAATCAACATCCAACTGAGGGCCTTTCCCCTTCTCCTTAGCAGGTGCTTGAGGAGGAGGGATAGGATCATCCTGTTGGGTAATGATGTTTCTATCTTTCTCTTTATTATTCTTAGCCATTTTAGGTGGTAGGACCTTACCTGAACGCAATTGTATCTCTCGTATTGAGTCAAACT
>NW_021361674.1:0-401 GCF_001605985.2 Dendrobium catenatum | reverse complement strand
ATTCCACTCAAATTTAAGTGAAAATTCTATAAGATGTTGGTGAGACCTATAATGCTTTTTGGTGTATAATATTGGCCATTAAAAGAGATACATAATATAAGTTAAGTGTTGCAGAGATGAGGATGCTTAGGTGGTTGAGCTGATTTGCTTTTAAAGATAGAATATGAAACGAGCATATAACTGAAAAGATTGGAGTAGGTCCAAAAGGCTATTTCCTGTTAGAGACCATCAAAATTGGTCACTAAAACTAATTGTTTGGTTGCTGACACGAATAGTAACAAAAAATATTTAGGACAATAATGCACAAATCTAAAGTAATTCATTCATTATTATGTATTTTAAGGTCATCTAATGTTGCAAATTATCACTACATTATTGATTTTGTTGGTTTTATCCTATGA
>NW_021361673.1:0-1819 GCF_001605985.2 Dendrobium catenatum | reverse complement strand
AAATTTTGGTTGTAAAGATGTTTTTATATTCTCTTTGTATTTAATTCATCGTTTCCTAACAATAATACCTCTACACAATGTGTTTAATTATGTTGGGGACAATTGTCTAAAGACCATAATAATTTAAAACTTTTAGGGGAGCAATTGCCTAAAATTATTTGTAATAACCCTTCTACATAATGTATATAATTCTGTTAGGGGGCATATCATCATTGTCATTTGTTGTGCTTTGAGTTTACTTGTAGGGTTTAGTTACTTGCTTTATAAGGAAGACGCATGTTATCAACATTAATGCCTACGATTGTCATCACCAACAACATCGATACACGTCATTTCATATTAGGCCATTCCATGTCATTGATATAAATGTCGATATCTCCTGACTTTTTCATACATTGTTACCAACATTGACATTGCTAACTTCATCACCCATCAACTTATCACACATCATTACCAACAACATCAATGTACACAATTGTTTATAAGGTCGATGCACATCATCGACATTAATGCCAATGCAAAGCTAGCTCTGACTCTCTACATAAATACTAAGATTTATATTAAACCTCTCAGCCTTTGATCCCCTCTTTTTCAAATGAGAGAAATCGAATAAATCATAAATGATATCTTATTCTCTATTGTTAGTTTTTACAACATTATACCAACGTCTTTTCCAATTATAAAGAATCACATCACTTGTAACAAATAACATATGCTAGTTGAGTCATCTTAACTTGAACATGCCCCCGATTATTCTTTTTTGTAGTTTTTCATCTAAAAAATTTAACGTCTCTTAGAAACCTTCTTCTATCAATGTATGAGCTAGATCTTGGTACAAAACAAAGATGTTAAACTCTCTTCTCTACCACTACAATTATTTTTGCTTGCAAGAAACCTAAAGTTATATTGATAGATACACAAGATAATTTTTTGATTTGAAGTAAATAAAATATAAATATTTGTACAAGGGATTTATAATAATCCATATTTCCTATTTTTTATGAAATTTTAATTTGACTTGACTACACAATCAATACCTTGTCATCTCTGCATGAACTAATCATTTTCGACTTCATTGTTGCCCCAACTGCATCCAATCATATAATTCACACGCAACCTCAACCTTGTTGTAGCCACTTTACCTCATCACAAACCCCCAATTTCACCATCATATATGTTATTCGCCCATTATTGGGCCACCATCCTCATTGTCATGGGTAGGGCTGTCAAAATCGTGTCCAACTAGATCCGACTAGGACATGTCCTTTCGTGTTGAGCTGTGACAAATAAATCTCAAGATCTAATTTTGAAACCATTTTAAATTTTATGTGAATATTCATTGAAATAAACTACATACTACAGAGCTACTAAACATTCAAATAATGAAAATAAACTCGTCCACCAAGTTTCTTTCATTTCATCAAAATAAATATCTATATTACAGTACATAGTTACATGCAATAGATACAGAACTGAAAAATTAACTAACTATGACTGCAAAAAAATCAAAATAAGAAAATACCTATGACCTCATATCTGATCCTAAACTACTAATCCATAGCATCTTTCACCTTCCCAGATCCCGAAAACCAAAAGCAAAACTACATTGAGTTACAACAACTTAGCAAACCACACAAACCAATCTAAATCTCCAAATGTTCTTTTATATATTATTTTGCTGAATATTTAAAAGTAGTTAAAAGCAGTTTGAATAAATCACAATACTGAGAGATGTAATAAATAAATAGAAGTTATTTTCTGATTTAAATAACTTTATTGAACAAATAAATAAATTGAAATTTATATCGCATAGTAATTC
>NW_021361672.1:0-246 GCF_001605985.2 Dendrobium catenatum | reverse complement strand
AAAAGTTCTAGGAGCCAGAGCAAGTTATCAAAGTCCAGCAGTCAACCATCTACATCCAAAGCTACAACGCCATCTGAAGTCCTAGCCCAGCAATATAAAAATTGGCACCACAACAGCAACCCCACGGGTCCTATGCAACAACCACCAAGCCAACCATAAAAAAGCTATTTTTTATATTTCCTCTTACTTCGTTTACCCATCTGAACAAAGTATCACGCATAACGTGACTTTCATTCAGATCAAGAA
>NW_021361671.1:0-350 GCF_001605985.2 Dendrobium catenatum | reverse complement strand
TGAATGTGTTGCCGGAGAAGTTCATTTGACCATCGGTATTGTCGAATAGCTCGTCCTGCAAGATGAACTCGTGGTCAAATTTTATGCTCTGAAAGCCTGACATAATAATTTTTTTTACTAATATAGCATCGAGCCATCGATTACGCCATGCCTGGAATGCATAAAGCTGATCACAAAAATCCGCCATTGTCATAAGAAGAAACGTCGCCACCATCCGCCGAGACAACGATACATCCTCCCCTGTATTAATGTGCTTCACTGTAACGCCACCAGCCGGCAGCACCGCCACCATCTTCCTCCGCCACGGCTCCCTCTCATCCACAACCCCTTCGTCCCTTGCCCGCCGCACC
>NW_021361670.1:0-374 GCF_001605985.2 Dendrobium catenatum | reverse complement strand
TAATTGTGGTACGTCATGCACGTGTGGGGTTTGTTGCTAGTAGGCCTACCGAGAGATTAGTTATGACGTCATATGTCTCATTTGGAGGAATTATTCTGTGCAGACGCCGAACGCCGTCCAAATCCCAATAAAAATGCGTCACATCACCCCCCACTCGGTACTGCTCGTTACCGAGCTCGGTACTGGATGACATGGCTGCACCTGATTCATCTCTGGACGATAAGATGTGCCCGGTATCCGCACAGAATAATCTCTCCCTCTTTTAAAGATGGCAGTATGTAGATACCTCATTCCAAAAAAAAAACGACCAAACTCTTTAGGACCATCGTAAATTAAGGTCTTAATATATGTTGCAAATTTAAACTTTGAATCCA
>NW_021361669.1:0-272 GCF_001605985.2 Dendrobium catenatum | reverse complement strand
CCGAACAACGAGTAGCTCGTCGAACGTTTGGTTCGCTCGCAGCCCTAATGGCCTAATTAGAAACAGCTTTATAGTTTCACATATTCCACCATTGTGAGACCTGAGGTAATAAAATTTAGTCATATTTTTATTAAAACCACAAGGCGCTTGGCCGTTTAGGATAAAGCAAAGGGACATTATTTTTGGTCAGAAAAAATGACAGCAAATTAATCATCCAATAGAATTAACAGTGAAAAGACAGATTAGCAGGTGGATTCTATCCCGTTGTAGAA
>NW_021361668.1:0-272 GCF_001605985.2 Dendrobium catenatum | reverse complement strand
TCACATTCTCATTCTTGTTGAATGATACTGATCATCTTGTTCTTGCTCTTCACTTACCTTTGACTTGAGATTATGTTTGAACTTAACTTGCATTTTCAGATTAAGTACAGTTTTCTCCGGAACTATCATCAAGCTTTTAATTTCTTTCATTAGAATATCTTTACAAGGTGGAAGACCAGCCACTTTAGAAAGTTTTATTGTTATTATTATTATTTTTCATAAAACTCTCATATAGATTGATTGTGGAAAAAGTTGCTTCCATAAATAATCTT
>NW_021361667.1:0-225 GCF_001605985.2 Dendrobium catenatum | reverse complement strand
AAAAATCAAAAGATACAAAAAGTGCATCATTAAATGACAAGAGACATAAAATGAGCCCATCAAAAAGCAAGTTATCTTCCTTTCTTCTAACTCTTAAAACTTATAAGATTTCATGTATCACTTGAGATTTTCAAGGAATTGATTTTGGATTTTGTGATTGTAACAAACTACTTTGATACATTATTCTACAAGATATTTTTTTGAAACCAAGTCTTGATTAGATCT
>NW_021361666.1:0-742 GCF_001605985.2 Dendrobium catenatum | reverse complement strand
GAATGGTATGGGTGGCCTCATCCTTGCTGCGGGATGCCGGGTGGAGCATTGGGATCCGATGCAGGCGGAGCTATTGGCGGCGGCGGCAATCTGTGACCCAGTGGAGGATTGGATGCTCGAATCGGAAGGGGTCATCATTGAGAGCGACTGCTATAATGCTGTGCGATGGCTACAATCTCTTGGTGACCGATAGGGCCAAATTCATCGTCGGACGGAGGGTCCATATCTTTCCTTTTTGTTGAACTTCAAGCAAGTGCTCTTCCAACACATTCCTCGTGATAGGAATCGGCCGGCGGATCATTGCGCCTCCTTGGCATTGACTGATAATTTTGTTTTCCGGGATGTAACTAGTGACACTTTCCCCTCGACTTTACTATTTTTGTTAAGAGGGGAGAGTGATAGACTTTAGTTGGTGTCAGGTATCATTGTAATAGACTTTTAAGCTTCCTTTAGTAATGCAAATGCACTATTCAGCTCTCCCACTCTCTCTCTCACTCTCTCTCTCTATCTCTAGCTTGCTATCACTTGCTCTCTCTCTATCACTCTCTCTCTCTTCCTCTCTCTCTCCGACGCTCTCTATATATATATCTCTCTCTCTCTCTATCACTCGCTTGCTCTCTCACTCTCTCTCCCTCTCTCTCTCTCTCTTAATCTCTTGCACTCCCTTGCCCTTTCTTGCACTCCCTCTCTCTCTCTCTCTCTCCCTCTTGTTTGAATAGTTGCTATTTGAATGATTTATAAT
>NW_021361665.1:0-371 GCF_001605985.2 Dendrobium catenatum | reverse complement strand
TTAAGATTAAATAAGACTAATAAAATTCATAAGAACTAAACACATTTAAAAAAATAATTCAAAATTAAATCAATTACAACATATCTTGATATTTATGAAAATGATTACACGATCATTTCACAATATCAAAATAACAAAATAAATACACTGAACTTTTAATAAAAACAAACTAAAACAAACATAACTAAAATAAACAGTAACACAACAAACATTAAAACAAACACAAGTACAACAAACATAAAGAAAATAATCTCTCATTCTCTATTCTTCTGGAGGAGGAGGAGGAATGCCACCAAATAGGTTGAAGTAGTAGGCCATCAACATAATATTGGTATTGATTTCATGAACGTCATTTCTGATACTACCAATGT
>NW_021361664.1:0-229 GCF_001605985.2 Dendrobium catenatum | reverse complement strand
CTACAGTTATCGATATTTCTCACTAGGTCTTGTGGCCACATTGTCCGAGCAAGCAGCACTACACCTATGTACTGTGTATCTTTGGACGAACAGCCTTGTGTTGTTATGTCATCACTTTGTGTGTCTTCGCATTGTGTTTGCATCCGCATCTCAAACCATCTTACACTCCATTGTTCTTCTCACGGGGTTGCACCGCAAATGCTTTTTCTCAAAAGAGGCTCTTCTCTGC
>NW_021361663.1:0-203 GCF_001605985.2 Dendrobium catenatum | reverse complement strand
TCGCGGGTTGACCTGGCAACCCGCCGGGTCAACCCGAACCCAACCCATTTTTTAAACGGGTCAATTTCTGAAACCCGAACCCGACCCATTTTGAAATCGGGTCGGGTCCAACCCGAATTTTTCGGGTCAGGTCCGGGTCGGGTTTTTGTGTCGTGTCAAATATTGACACCCCTAGCCACAGCGCTATGACTTTAGGCATCACA
>NW_021361662.1:0-329 GCF_001605985.2 Dendrobium catenatum | reverse complement strand
GTTGCCCCCCCTATTTTTGGACGTTGAATCTTATAGTCCAAAAATATATTCGTAATTCTAGCATTCTGCAAAATCAGAGCATTAATCGGAGCAAAAATGTTGAAAAAGTTCACCCCAAAAATCTTTTTAAATAACTCAAAACTTATATTAAAGACTCACTTGAGCCTTAAAAGTATTAAACTTGTGTCCGAAATATTAAAAAATAATTTCGTAGACTATAAAAATGTTCAAATCGAACCTCCGAGATAAACGTATAATTAATCATTTAATGATTTCGCTTTTAACGAATCTATAGCAATTAATTATAGTTAATACAATATAATTATATA
>NW_021361661.1:0-433 GCF_001605985.2 Dendrobium catenatum | reverse complement strand
CGATTGCTTAATTTAGACCATTTCTTAAACTTAAATAATTAGAATATTAATATATGACATGCAATGATTATAATGCATATGTCCTGATGCCTACTTATAATTCCACTTCTACTTATGTCTACCTTTACCTAGCTCCCACACTTATATATAATAAGTGTGGCTATAATCAAAATAGAATCAAGCCATATAATCTCACACATTTGCATTCAACAAGTGGTGTCAGAATCTCTCCTACATCCATACTAGGAAGATGGGGCTATAATAAAATATATAAGGCCCTTTTAACATATTAGAGAGTGAACTTTTTGACATCTCAAACATCTCTAATGTTTTATTATGCATAATGCAAGTTCAATGCAACAAGGATTAAATTAGAACCCCAAGGCAATATTTTGATAGTACAAAAATTATTAGTAAAAGCCATATCAGTTGT
>NW_021361660.1:0-733 GCF_001605985.2 Dendrobium catenatum | reverse complement strand
GCTCGCATGAGCCATGGTAAATGATGGTTCTTATGAACCAATGGTAAAGGAAATAGCCACATTTTGACTGTGTACCTGATCAGTACGAATAAGGGCAGTTCTGGGATGGGTGATACATATAGCATATTCATTTTGCACCTTGCATTGCATATGAAAAACAATGAAAGAAAAGAAATGTTTATGAAAAAGAAAAATGACATTATTTGATGAATTGCTTAATGAATTAGTTTCTAATTGAAAATGTTTTTTTTATGTATCTTATGAAATTAATTGTATTATGAATTACCTGCTGAGCGTTAGCTCATTCCTCGTTTTGGAAATATTTTTCAGGAGAGAAAAAATGGCTGCACGACGACCTTACACTTATCGTCGTAGGGGACCTCAGGAGGATGAAAGGTTCCTTTTTGTGTTTTAAGTTTGAGTCTTTGTATTTGTTTCAGTGTAGTTCGTGAGTTTGAGGTTTATGTAATTGTGAAAGTTTATGTTATGATGATGAATTTGAAAGTTTTATTGGTTATGAGACAGTTGATCACTTTATAACATTTGAGTTTGAAGTTTATTAGTAGCTCTTTCATGTATTTTGGGATGATACTTATGTTATAACCTTAAGTTTAAATGAAAATATGTTATGTATTATGCTCTTCCGTACGATCGTCTATTCCCGCCCCGATATAATTGGGCTAGCCGGGCCGGGTTGTGACAAGAGTGGTATCAGAGCAAAGGTTTAATACTG
>NW_021361659.1:0-423 GCF_001605985.2 Dendrobium catenatum | reverse complement strand
TGGAGGGCGAATAAGTAATTTCTGAGTAATAAAAAATAAAAAAGTAGAAGAGAGAAAATTAAAAATAAATTCAATATGCCGAGTTATGAAAATAGAAATAAATATGAGAGAGGGCATAGAGATGGTAGCAGATATGGAGAATTAATTAATATAAAAGATTTTAATAAATAGAGATCAAATCATAGATGAGAAAATGGTAGAACAGTAAAATTTTGAATTGAAAAATCACAAAGTATACCATTACAATTAAAATGCAGGATTATAAATTTATAATTCATCTGAAACAGCTGTAATTTTTTATAAAAGTGATTATATATATAATACTTTTTTTTAAAAGCAAAGAAAAAAATTTGTAATCAAATAAAAAATATAATTAAAATCTAAAAAATAAACAGTAAAAAAATAATCGTGAACAAAGCATTA
>NW_021361658.1:0-334 GCF_001605985.2 Dendrobium catenatum | reverse complement strand
ATTAATTACTTAATTATAATTAATTATCATTATCTTTTAATTAATTAATTATTACTATTTATAATTTATAATAAAACAAAAATGCCCTCTTACCTCAACATTCGTGTCGGACCGACAAACCGCCCCAAGCACGCCTTTGGTGAGCGTGATAGTATGGGACCTCGGTGCGACACCTACGATGAGGTAGGCGAGTGACCCCTTGATCCACGCGCCATCACTCCGACAACCCCGCGAAGGTACGAATTCTTCTAAACTCAAAACTCTACTTCAATGTTCGTGGCGGACCGAAAAACCGCCCCAAGCACACCTTTGGTGCGCGTGGTGGGATGGGGCC
>NW_021361657.1:0-293 GCF_001605985.2 Dendrobium catenatum | reverse complement strand
TTCTTTTGATCAACTAATTTTCCATTTTGGTCCTTATTCAACTGAACACTGGAGATCATGGGAGCATTAATTGGCTTGGCTTTATCCATTTCATACTTCTTCAAGATGTCATTTATATATTTTGTTTGATTTAGAAAGGTTCTATCATTCAGTTGTCTTATGTTAAATCTCAAAAAGTTGGACAACTCTCCCATCATACTCATCTCAAACTCTCTACTCATTATTTTAAAAAAATCATCACATAGCCTTTTATCAGAAGATCCAAAAAGTATATCATCGATATAGATCTGAAT
>NW_021361656.1:0-230 GCF_001605985.2 Dendrobium catenatum | reverse complement strand
AGATAGAGCTAAACTTCACAGGAGGAAAGGCATGACAGATCCTTTAGCTCACAAAGATTATAGAAGGATCACTGCAACACTCATCAATAAGGCATCAACAGCAAAGGACAGCGAGACTGTACCAAATAAACATAAATGCAGTTCGTTTATGATAAAAAAGAATTTATATGTATTTTTATATTGAGAAAGGGATAGAGAGAGAGAGAGAGAGATTGAATCTTACCATCCTT
>NW_021361655.1:0-2151 GCF_001605985.2 Dendrobium catenatum | reverse complement strand
GATGCAGGTGAGAAAAGAAAGGAGAAAATGGTGGCACAGAAGGCACACAAATTGGACTCTTACTCTTTCGGGTCTGAAAGCGATGAATTAGCCTTAATCACAAGAAAATTCAAAAGCTTTCTAAGGAAGAAGCAAAAGCATCATTGGAGAAAAGATAAGGATAACAAATATTCTAAATGATCGTCTGATGTAGTTTGTTATGAATGCAGGAATCCCGGACACGTGAAAGCTGATTGCCCTACACTTAAGACGCACACAAGCAAGGAAAAGAGTGAGGAGAAATCCAATTTCAGAAAGGAGAAAAGAGACTTCCTAAAGCATTTTGGGCGGATTCTGCATCGGATTCATCAGAGACAGAACCAGAAGATGAGACAACAAACTTGTGCTTGATGGCAGGCGATAACCTTGATCAAGAAGAGGTATGTGAACTTTCCTACGATCAACTCCTTGAAGTTTCTGAAAAAATTCGTGCATCATATAGGAAACTTAAAAAAAACTCATGCTAGCTTGAAAATGGAATTTTTGAACTTACAAAAAGAGCATGCAATTATGACTAAAGATCACTCAATAATTGATTCAAATCATATGGCTCTACTTGATGAATTTGATGAGTTAAATACAAAACATTATGAATTAATTGAAGAGCATGAGTCACTAAAAGTCACACACACCTCACTTGAATATGATTTTAAGAAATCTAAAGAGATAGAGAAAAACATGAGGATTGATAATGATATCTTAAAAAGTACCAACTTGAGGATTCAAGATGAATTTGATACACTTAAGAAAAATTGGATGACACCAACATTTAATCAAAAGCCAAAACCTGGGAAGAGGTATTATAACTCAAGCCATTTAAGAAACTCCTTTCCGAGTGTTAGATGCTTTTCATATGACATGTTAGGACATATCTTACACACTTGCACTATTCACCATAGTACACATTGGGTGTGGAGACCCAAGGTATATGATTCACAACATACAACACATGCATTGCATTATACTTTTAATAAGAAGGAACCCAAACCTGCTTGGGTTCCTAAATCTAACATTTGATGATTTTATAGGTGGGCTCTCACAAAAGGCCTCGTGAGAGTATGTGATACTTGGACAACGAATGCTCTCGACATATGACTGGTGATGCCAATAAATTTATTTCGCTGGAGTCCAGGACTGGAGGCAAGGTTACTCTTGGTGACAACACCACCAAGAAGGTGGTAGGCTCAGGTATAATTGGTAATTCCAAGAACCTTATGATTGAAAATGTTTTGCTTGTAGATGGATTAAAACACAACCTGCTCAGCATCAGTCAACTTTGTTAAAAAGGCTTCATCGTGCAATTCTTTGCAAATTCATGCTTTGTAAGTTTACGTAATAATACTATTTTGCAGGGAAAAAGGATCATCAACGTCTACATACTTGATTTAAATAACTTTAATGCACTGCTTCATTTTTCATATAAACAGTTGTTGATGATTCATGGTTGTGGCACCGGAGATTATGTCATGCAAGTATAAAAACCCTTAGGAAAGTGACCCAAAAGGGCTAAGTTAGAGGTGTCCCCAAATTTAAGTTTTTAAAAGACCACCTTTGTGATGTCTGCAACTAGGAAATCAAGTTCACTCCACCATTCACCCCATTAAGGACATTAGCACCTCTAGACCTTTAAAAGTGCTTCACATGGATTTGTTTGGACCCATTATCACTGCCAGCTTGGAAGGGAAATTCTATGGTTTGGTAATTATTGATGACTACTCGATGTTCACTTGGACTAGATTTCTTTTACATAAACATGAGTCTTTCGAGGAGTTTAGACCATTTTCTACTTGGATTCAGAAAAAGCTAGGTTGTGAGATCTTGACCATCCATAGTGATCACGGGGGAGAGTTTGAGAATGAAAGGTTTGGAGATTTTTGTGAGGACAAGGGGATTTGCCACAACTTCTCAGCTCCTAGAACCCCTCAGTAGAACGGGGTAGTTGAAAGGAAGGACCGGACCTTGGTGGAAGCCCCTAGAGCCATGCTTGCTGAGTATTCACTTCCAAAAAACTTTTGGGCTGAAGCGGTTGACACAGCTTGTTATGTGTTGAATAAGGTGAATGTTATAGCCAAACAAGATAAGACACCCTATGATATTCTTAAGGGTAGGACA
>NW_021361654.1:0-243 GCF_001605985.2 Dendrobium catenatum | reverse complement strand
AGAGTGGGGGAGATTTATAGTTTTTTTATAGTGACATGGCTTGTAAATATGGAGAAAATCGAGGGCATGTTGGGAGTGGTTTGAATGGATGGCTGATATTGATCCCCTTGATTGTGAACTGTTTACTGGTCATTTGAATGCCTTAATGATCTCAGAGTTTAATGATCTTGGCCTCGTTGGATTCGTCTCGTCGAGCCGCTTGATTTGACTATAAACATGTCACATTTAGAATTGAAATAGTAA
>NW_021361653.1:0-207 GCF_001605985.2 Dendrobium catenatum | reverse complement strand
TAGGTAATGGAAGGGTTGCATGAATGTTTAGACATACGATTTAAAAGGTGTTGGATACCAATCCAACATCTTCATACGCATCAAAATCCTCTTCGGACCCTTACATAAGAGCAGTGCTTTAAAAACCCAGACCGGCCGGTTCGACCGGTTCAACCGTGAACCGGTCTGACGGCCGGTTCGGTTCAACTCAAAAACCGGCTTCGCTTC
>NW_021361652.1:0-238 GCF_001605985.2 Dendrobium catenatum | reverse complement strand
CTGTTTTGTGGATTGTTCTTCTCTATGTTAGAGAAAGAGCCCCTATTCTTTAATATCTAGAAGATATACTCACAACTAAGTCCTTTTTAAGAGAAGACTAAAAGAGAATCTAGCTTGAAAAAAAAATTGGTCAAAGATGCCAACAAAAGAAGCGCAAAGCCGCTAAATTGAATTTATGAAAAAAAAAGGGGATGCGCAAAACGCGATTCAAATGACAAGAGGCATAAAATGAGCCCAT
>NW_021361651.1:0-288 GCF_001605985.2 Dendrobium catenatum | reverse complement strand
TGCACATTTTTATTTATATATCATATAAATACTTAAAATCATGAATTTTAATATAATTCTTCTCAACTCAGAATTCAAAAGTGGGCCCAGCGTTAGCTGAGCTTCCAACTGCGTCACCCATCACTGCATGCCACTCGGCAGCAAGTGACGCGCCCCGAAACCAAATAACAATTGTTTTTTCTCTATAAATATTTAAAATATTTTGAAATATTCCGCGCCAATTAGCGCCGCTGTAGACAAAACACAGCGTGTTCCTCGCGGTAGCAGCATTGCCCAAACTACCCTTCA
>NW_021361650.1:0-217 GCF_001605985.2 Dendrobium catenatum | reverse complement strand
GCAAAGTGTTTTAAGGTTCTACACTTTCCTCCAGATTTGTAGTTTCTACTCCTTAGATAATTTTGCCTACTTCATCTTCTTCCTCAACCCTACACTTCTTAGAATCAGATTCATCTAACACTACATAAGTAGTCTCCTCCACCATCAATGTCCTCTTATTAAATGCTCTATAGGATTTCCCTGCACTGGAATAGCCTAAGAACACTCTTTCATCCAC
>NW_021361649.1:0-340 GCF_001605985.2 Dendrobium catenatum | reverse complement strand
ATCATGAGGAGTTTTTTTTTTTGACATTAAGGTCAATTAAGACAGACTCACACACACATCGCATACACAAGACTTGAATCTAAGACGTCTTAGTTGATAGTCTAAGCTCTCAACCAACACATCAAGATGAAATGTGTGATATTCTATTTCAAGTCGAAGATATTTATCTTGCAAAAGCTGATTTCTTTCAGGGTTTCTTCTTCCCAAGCTAACTCTTATCGTTCAAAAATTTATCTTAGCTTCGTTTGGAATGACTTTCTCATTATTTTTTAAATTTTTTTTTTATAAATAATATAATAGAAATTTAAATTAATGATAAATTAATTTAAGTAATTCATTA
>NW_021361648.1:0-357 GCF_001605985.2 Dendrobium catenatum | reverse complement strand
AAAATCGATCATGCCATATTTTGGAAATCGTAAGATTGCGGAAGGCTATAGTATTAGACGACCACCTTTATTTGAAAACATTTCTTTTAATTTTTGGAAAATTCGCATGTCAACATTTTTGCAATCAATTTATTATCGAATGTGGAATATGATTCAAACTGGCTATTCTGTACCTTCACGTATGATAGATGGAGTCAAAATTAATATTTATTTTACTGAATGGAGTAGAATAGAACTAGTCAATACACAATTAAATGCTAAATATTTGAATTGGTTTTTCTGTGCATTAAATTCTAACGATTGCATGAGAATCTCTACAAATACTACTGGGAAAGAAATTTGGGATAGATTATGCAT
>NW_021361647.1:0-320 GCF_001605985.2 Dendrobium catenatum | reverse complement strand
TAACTTTTTCAAAATTTGAAAATTCTTTTCCTAAGGCTTCTAATGAAGTAACAATTTGAATAAACCTAATATACATCTCTAAGATTGACTCATAAGGTTTCATGCAAAACAATTCATAATCATGCATCAAAAAATTCAACTTGGATTGTTTGATTTCATTCGTTCCTTCGTATATGGTATGCAATTTTTCTCAAACTTCCTTACCAGTAGTGCATGTGGATACTGTTGACCTCATTATTTGAGGTCAATTTCCCCAGAATCAACTCTAGCACCTAGGTCTTCATAGCCTAGTGTAGACGTCGCCCATAGGATTTCTCTTA
>NW_021361646.1:0-1612 GCF_001605985.2 Dendrobium catenatum | reverse complement strand
GGAGAAGGAAGCACAGTCAGCGGTCTAGAGGAGATGCAGTCGGAGATGGCGCAGTTCGATCGTCGAGCGATGGCACCGTAAGTTTCCCGTACTCTTCTTTCCCCTTTCCTTGCAATTGAATGAGCGAACGAGAGAGGATTTTATGTCGTGAGTATGTCAGTTTGCAATTTTTGAACGAACAGTTGCTTTGTTTGGCGATAATCATCGTGAGGTGGGACCGACGACGGTTGTGCCGTGTATGTCTATCGAGAGCGGTTTGTTCGATTTGGCGTATAGCAATTACAGTCAACAAATGCCCCCAAATAAATATGATATGCGCTCTATAGCAGATCATGTTTGTTGTAAACTGGTTGACTCTACAGATCTCTAAAATTTGATTTTAGATGTCATATAGAGGATCTTCTAAAAATCCATGATTTATCTTTTTAATTTGTTAGGGATTAATATTTCTTCTACCCTAGCTTTGTGCTTTCATGGGCTTGATGAAGAATATGTAGCAGTCACCTATACACTTTAGATTTGTATTAGGTTAGTGGCAAATAGTCATCTATCTATAGTTTTTTTTTTTGCATGGCGGACTTTGATGATGACAACATTCCCTTTTTTCAGCCTATGACTTTATAAGAACTGTGGGATAATTTTCTTCGGTCCTAAGCTTTGTGCTTTGTCCGACATATTGAAGAAATGAAGCTCCTTCGATCTTAGCTTTGTGCTTGACAGATTTATTGAAGGATTATGCTTCTAAATTTGAAAGGAGTTTTTATTGTGGGTTGGTGCCTTTGACTTGACTGAGAATTTTCTGAATTTTGCCTCAATCCATTTGTTAGTTAAGAAAATCTTTTGAATTTGAACTGGTTTGATTCTTTAAATTTGATAAATATCAAACTTTATAGTATTTGTCATCGGGCTAGCAAAACAGGAGCTTTCCTACTACGGCCTCTTATCACGGCTTGTTGAGTAGGTAAAGCTATCAGTGACTCGGCCGTATATAGGCTTGTTGAGACTGATATTGTATCTGTTTGAGCACTGGACTTGTACTATGACAGTTCATACTTATTGAATTTGATTTGTTGAAGTTGTCAGATAAAAATTTCTTCTCAATCTGAACTTCGAGATTTTGGCAAAATTTCGCGATGATCTTATATTTGCTTGCTTGAAGGCACTAGCTTCTGCCCCATATTTATGCTATGATAGCTTCATGAATGATTTTAAATATTTATTTAGAGTTCGATGATAACCCAAATAAATATTTAAAATGCCCCCTGCCTTGAAGGGAAATTGCATTGGTCATCAGATTTTTGGTATTTTTAAACTTAAAAATGCCCCTGTCTTGTGTGAGAATTTCTAAGACATTTTAGAAATATTTCTTCATTTGTAAGAGAATGATCTTCAGCTTATTTTTCTTAAGAATGATACTTCTTCAAGTATCTCCCATTAATCGGTGGCATAGGTCTTCAACCTTCCATATCGATGAGTTGATAGGCTCCTCCCTGATACACCTTCTCGATGACAAAAGAACCTAACAAATTTGGTTCAAATTTACCACCAATTCTTTGGAGTGAAATAATTATCTTCTCATCACCAAGGATGTCATTCAGGATGTTTCTTTTCA
>NW_021361645.1:0-258 GCF_001605985.2 Dendrobium catenatum | reverse complement strand
AATGCATGAATCTAAGGTTATTCTTAAAAAATAAATAATATGTCGAATAAATTTAAAACGACCCGAAAACTATTTGACAAGATTCATTATGTAGTGTTGAGTGTCAATAAAAAATATTGGATTAAATAGCTATAAATTATTTAATTAGTTTGACCGAGAAAGAGAGGTCTAATTATATCGTTTATATGCGGTAAAAAATGGATTAGATGTCTTAATTATTATTTTTATAAGTATGGACCTTAAAATCTTCATATTTAT
>NW_021361644.1:0-360 GCF_001605985.2 Dendrobium catenatum | reverse complement strand
ACTAGCTATGACTATACAAAAATTAAAATAAAGACACCTATAAATTTAGATCTGATCCTAAATTGTTAATAAAAAAGCTCAATCCCTTTTCCAGATCATAAAAATCAGAAATAAAACTACAGTGAGTTACAACAGCTTAGCATGCTACACAAATCGATCTAAATTTTTAAATTTTTTTATTAACCATTTTTTTAATATTTAAAAATAATTAAATGTAGTATAATAAATAATTTTAGCACTTTATCTATTATAGCATATACAATTTTACCATATATGCACATTTTTCATCATATTATAGTAGTTAAAGTGTAATTGAGCATGTACAAGAATTGCACAGTTTTTATAATGGTAGTCAACAGA
>NW_021361643.1:0-574 GCF_001605985.2 Dendrobium catenatum | reverse complement strand
AGTACAGATGATCGATTCATCCTATTGTGGACGATCACATTACAACACACAACTGTCGGGTTGAAATCTAATGACGAGTGGAGATCGGAAGGAAATCTGGTGACGTAATTCAGTGGTCGGGTGGAAGTCTGGCGTTAGTTAGTGGCCGGGCGAAAGTCCTGTGTAAGTCGGTGACCAGGCAGAAGTATAGCTACAATCGGTGACCGGGCAAAAGTCTGTGATAGTTGATGGCTGGGCAGAAGTCCGGTGGGAGTCGAGGAGGAGACTTGTGGCAAAAGAACTCTAGTTTATGCCTCTCCCTTCTTTTTCTTGATTGCGTCCCTTTTCATGCAGAATGATTGGTCTATTTATAGTTTTCTGATAATGACATGACTAGTAAATAGAAGGGAGATCGAGGGGTAAGGTGAGAGTTTTTGAATGGACGATCGATGTTGATCACCTTGATCGTGGACCGTCTACAGAGCATTTAAATATCTTAATGATTTCAGAATTAACGATCTTGTGCTCACTGTATTCATCTCGTTGAGGCGCTCGATTAGACTATAAGCATGTTATGTTTGAAAATCGTTTAATC
>NW_021361642.1:0-201 GCF_001605985.2 Dendrobium catenatum | reverse complement strand
TAAAGCTCGAATCAAACACGAACCAAACATGAACAAGATAATGTTAAACAAACACAAACATGAACACTCACATACTCGGCTCGGCTCAGTTCGTTTGCAGCCCTAGCTGAGGCTGCGCCTCATTCGTCTGATGTCCGGGAGGAATTGTAACGCCCCAGGCATCTATAGTGAAAGGATTCGTCTGACATTCTGATCGAACTT
>NW_021361641.1:0-211 GCF_001605985.2 Dendrobium catenatum | reverse complement strand
GAATCTGTTTTGGTTTGACCGTTTGAGCATATTGCAGTTGCTTAACCCGAATTGATAGGCTCTGACCTGCTGCAGCTGCAGCTTGCAGATGCTTAGGCCTACAGTTTGAATGGCTGGATGCTGATGTTTATAAATTATAAGGCGATGATGAAGAACTTGGTGAAGTTATGCATAAGTTGCGACACAGTTAAATGCAACCGAGTTATAAATT
>NW_021361640.1:0-295 GCF_001605985.2 Dendrobium catenatum | reverse complement strand
TTTTTTTGATTAGATTTAAACGAGAATTTGACTTTTAATAAGACACAATGAAGAAAAAGGATTCATGTAACCGATCATACGTAGTGAGATAAATGCTTGATGTTGTTGTTGTTGTAATCCTATTAGTTATTTTAAAATATATCAACTAAGCTAATTATATGAATATTAATTATTAATTATTCAATTAATTTAAATTAGATAATTAATTTATACACTAATTAAGTAATTATACTATTAATTATTTAATTATTTTACTTAATTATTAATATTTTAAATTATAATAATTAAGATTATC
>NW_021361639.1:0-263 GCF_001605985.2 Dendrobium catenatum | reverse complement strand
TACAAGAAATAAATGTCATTAATTCACAAAACATCCCATCACAATAAATAAAATCAAAGCTGAAATTCGAACTAGCTAATTGGGGGAATATGCACAGGAACATCTAGATCCAGTAACTGAAATAAGAAATTAATGCGCTTGACATAACAGCCAGCCAGAATAGGCACAAATCCAAGCATGAACACACAACAAGAACCTAACTTCTCAAAAAAACGAGACAAACATCAGTATCATCCAAAGAAAAAGATAAAATTGAAGCAATA
>NW_021361638.1:0-412 GCF_001605985.2 Dendrobium catenatum | reverse complement strand
AATCTGCATCATCAAGAAAATTCTTCCTTTGTCTACCAGGCAGAAAACTCAGATTATCGTATGTCTTTATCAGGAATGCATCAGAATTATAATCTCATTTTCGATAAAGGATACAGTTAGCAACATCAGTTGTTAGGTTGGCCATGATCTCCTCGAACGATCCATCATCACGACGTTTAATTTCAACAGATCTAACCTTGAGAGTGTTAATCGGTGCTAGATATGCTGCACAATGCAAAACCTCCCTTTGCACATATTTCCAGCCTTTCTCATTCAAACCCGGACTATCTTTGTAAGATGGATGCCTCATAAGATCCAGGTGTATCTCCCATAGTTTGCAGTCCACCTTATATAACCAAGAATGTACACAACACAGGTATATTCTATTCATTCTAGCCTTTTTACTCTAATG
>NW_021361637.1:0-272 GCF_001605985.2 Dendrobium catenatum | reverse complement strand
TCGTCGTAGGTGTCGCACCGGGTTCCCTCCTACCACGACCAACAAAGGCGTGCTTAGGTGGTTTGCTGGTCCGACACGGACATCAAGGAAAGAGAGTGGAGGTGATTTACGGGATTTGGCTGAGGAAGCGCAGGAAAGGGAGAAAGTTACCTTCAGCCAGTGAGCTCCCTTTGGTGCCTCTGATCAAAATGTTTTAACTCCCGATCCAAGCAAGGCAAAGGGAGAGGCGGGTTTCGGCTCCAGGTAGGGAGAAGAGGATCTCTCTCTCTCTC
>NW_021361636.1:0-259 GCF_001605985.2 Dendrobium catenatum | reverse complement strand
ACGCCTCAAAACGCCTAGAGGCTTACGCCTCGCCTCACGAATGAAAAACGCCTCAATACCCGAATACGCAATTTTAAACATTGAAGTACAATACTCCTTCAACTTCTTATCACTATACTTGCCACCATTATCTGACCTAAGACACTTGAACTTTAAAATTGTCTCAATCTCACAATGGTCTTCAATTTTTGAAGTTTAAGAAATGCACTCATAACTTTCTACTGTGATCAACAATAAAAGTGATAAAACAAGGAGAATC
>NW_021361635.1:0-203 GCF_001605985.2 Dendrobium catenatum | reverse complement strand
ATTCACCTTTCCATTTTTAATTATCTTTTTTTCCCCTCAGTTGGTGCTTCTTCCACAATTTTTCTAATATATGATGATATGCCAGATTGTCTTTAGTTTTTCACAAATTCATGATCGATCTTAAGGGACTCATCTATCACATTTAACTTATGTTCTCAATGACTTGTTATCCAATAATTAGACCTATGAAACAAGAAGATCTA
>NW_021361634.1:0-317 GCF_001605985.2 Dendrobium catenatum | reverse complement strand
GGGGGACAGCAATCAGGGATCTTCCCACCAGTTGGACTGCAGGTCACAATGCAGAAGAGGAAAAAAGAAACTCGTGACAGCCTTTGGAACTGTCTAAACAGCAGTAGAATAAGTTTAGGTGCTAGGATTTGATGTGGACGGAGGGTAGAGAGAAAGTGAGAGGGTGGGCCGGTGGCATGAGGGGAAAAGAGAGGGATTAGGTGAGGGTTTAATGGCTCGCCTAATTAATAGCTTTCAATTAGGATTGATTGGATTAAATCACTCTCAATTTGAATTAACTAAAATTAAAGGAGTGATTAGGGAGTCATTAATGGCAA
>NW_021361633.1:0-283 GCF_001605985.2 Dendrobium catenatum | reverse complement strand
GCGGTGTTCGACAGACTGGCAGAATTCTAATGGCGGATGGAAAACTATGAAAGTCTGACGATGGTTGGAGGGCGGGCGGTAGTCGGTGAACTGGTAGAAGTATGGCGGCGGTCGGAGGACGGGTGGAAGTCCGGTGATGATTGGCAAATTGGTGGAAGTCTGGCGGCGGTCGATGGACTGGCAGAAGTCCATCGGTGGTTGGAGAATTGGTGGAAGTCCGGCGGCGGTAGACGGACTGGCAGAAGTCCGTTAGTGGTCAACGGTTGGGATGAAGTCCAGCTGC
>NW_021361632.1:0-551 GCF_001605985.2 Dendrobium catenatum | reverse complement strand
TCGAAGGATTTACAGAATAAAAATATTTATTACAAAAATTTTAAGATCAGTCATATTCACAGTTAACTTAGCAAATGAATGTCTTAGAAAAGGTTTTAAGCCAATCATACCATGCTCTTGGAGGTTATTTTAGACTATAGAATGCGTTAAAAATATTTTAGACTTGATTTATATATGTTTTGCCCTTAAAGCTAGGTGGTTGCTCAACATACACATCTTTTATGATAAATTTGTTTAGGAATATAGTTTAAATCCATTGAAATAGGAAAATGTATGTAATAATCTTATTGTCTTTAACCATGCTTTTGGTACAAAAGTCTCCTCAAAGTCCATTCATTCTACTTGATTAAATTATTAAAATACTATTATGACCTTCTTTCTAACAATTGATCTAAAGTTATTCATCTAGTTTTAAAGACATGTTTCATCGTTTTCACACTATATAAGATAGTTTAGGAACTAGTTTAAAAATATCTTTTTTAGCAAACTGTTTTAATTCATTTTTCATAGTTATTCCAAAATTTGATCTAACTAAGCATCCTTAATTTTTC
>NW_021361631.1:0-765 GCF_001605985.2 Dendrobium catenatum | reverse complement strand
TTTTTTTTTTGGCTGGCGAGAGTTTCAATCGTAATTTATTACAAGAATTTTTTTTTGGGGGAATATTATTAGAAGATTAGAGGGGCAGTAGATTGGAGAAGTGGGCCTCAACCAAGTGGACTTCACAGCTTAGTTAAGAGTATGAGGTTTGGAACATTGAATAATCCGCACAAGTTTATTGATTGTTTTGCAGAAGACTTCGTATAGTGATGTTGGTAGAACAGTGGTGTGGAAAATCTGTAGTTAACTCTTGATATAGTATATACATCAAAGAGATTGTTTTTTTTTTTGGCTAATCCGTATAGTTGGTAAGACTTTAAAAAATTGTTGTCAAGATTGTGAGATTACTGAATCTCTCAGAAATAAGATTTGTGTGCTTGCAATCAAATTTAGATTTTATTTGGGACAGCTTTTGTATTGCATTTTAAACCAATTTTTTTAGTAAAAAAAATTTAAATTAAAAAATTTTATACTAAAAAGTTGCTTTAGAAAGCAATAAGAAAGCTATCCCAAATGAAGTCTTCAAAGAAAAAAAAAATATTTTTTTGGTTATGCTATTTGACCTATTCCATGATTATTCGATAAATTTTACATTGGATGTTGACTATCTAACATAACCCTCCACTTTTCTGATCTAGGATTTGGGACTGGGTAACAGCAATGTTATTCATATAGTTGACCCTACATAGTGGGACAAAAACTTGATTTTGTTGTTGTTGTTGTTGCTATTTGACATATATTGTATCATGTTGATTTCTCTATTAT
>NW_021361630.1:0-270 GCF_001605985.2 Dendrobium catenatum | reverse complement strand
CGAAGGTAGTTCTTCATCTTGTTCCTACCGACGACAGAGGTGCTAGAACTTGACCCGATCTCAGACTGAGATGGTAGCTCTTTTGTCGTTATTGACATTTGATTTTGATCCTCCTGAGTAGAGAGTACAGTGGGTACAGGGGCGATAACAACCTCCATCTTAGAGATGGGGGAGTCAGCTCCTGACCCTAAAGTAACTTCTACTAAGGGGAAATTCCCTTGAGTACAAGCAGATAGATCTATCAGTATTTCTCCATTAACTGAAATCTTG
>NW_021361629.1:0-514 GCF_001605985.2 Dendrobium catenatum | reverse complement strand
TCTGCAAAACGAAGGGTTTACCGAGAAGGAACCACGGGCCACCCGAGAAAACCATCTCCATATCTTCCGCAGAAGTGAATTTGAGGAGGAATAAGCCATCCGCCATAGAAAGGAGAGAGAAGGAACCTTTCAGTGTCCAAGTTTTGTTCATCACAGCAAGCAGTCTTTCGTAGTAAGGACGTTGTCCTAACGAGTAGCCGACAAGAGAGTGCGTCCAGATGGTAGCTCCTTCAGAAAAATCCGCTGCCTTGAAGGAGAGCTTTTGGGTCGGAGAAACAAAGGACATCGAGAAATCAAAGTTGTTTACTGAGGGGCTGGCAAGATTGTCAGCATAAGAGGGGGGCAGAGGCTTTGGAGCTGCACCAAGGACCGAAGTACCTGGAAGAGGGGGGAAATCCGCTGAGTCCAACTCCATGAGGGGATGGAAGCGAAGCTACGGCCGCCACGGCCGGGGAGAAGAGGAGGGAAAAACAAAATCGCCAACTCAAGCAAACCCTAGCGGAGCAAAAATCTC
>NW_021361628.1:0-1087 GCF_001605985.2 Dendrobium catenatum | reverse complement strand
TTATGAGATTCTATCTATGTCAAGGAATTACTGGGAGATATAAGGGGACATAATCATTTGAGATTTTGTCTGAGGCAAAGATATGTGATATGTTCTGGTGCTATAAGCACGAACAAAAAAAGAGTCATAAGGGGTTAGAATCTTTTGAGATTTTTTCTAGTTTCGGGAAATGTGATATGAACTACTATGTGATATAAAATTTAATTTATTTATTTATTCATTATTATTATTTAAATCAGGGAATTACTGTTATGTATTTATTACATCTCTCAATATAATGATTTATTTAAACTGCATTGAACTGGCTTTAACTATTTAATAAAATATTTGATAAAAGAAAATATTGAAATCTTAGATTGGTTTGTAAGGCTTGCTAAGCTGGTATAGCTCTTTGTGATTTTGATTCTATTTTTTAAGAACTGGGAAGGGGAAGGAGATTGTACACTAGCAGTTCAGGATCATGTCTAAAGTCATAGGTATTTTGCTTTTTTAATTTTTGTACAGCTATGGTTAGTGAAACATTCAATTATGTAGCTCTTGCACGTAGTCATATACTATAGTATTGATATTTATTTTGATAAAATGAAAGAAACTTTGTGAATGAATTTTATTTCAGTATATGAATGTTTTAGTAGCTCTGTAGTCTGTAGTTTATTTCAATAAATATTGGTAGAAATCTGAAATAATTTCGAAACTAGATTTTGGGATTTACGTGTCACAGCTCAAGACGATAGAACCTTTCCTTGTCGGTTGGTTTGTGACACTAACTCACTCAAGTATTGTGGAATCTTCTCACCAAGGGAAAGCCACATGGTTTTTCCTTTTTTGTGTTTTCCACATAAAAAAAAAAAATTATGTTCATGTACTCTTTCAACTATCTATTTGTGTGTTGGATATCCGTGCATCACCAAGATGAAAAGCTCTCACTCTACCACAATGAATTTATAAGTATGAAACAATACTAGTGCATGAATGCTTGCAAGCTACTTTTTGCATAGAAAGTGTCTTTTTTGTTGTTCAATCAAAATTATCTTTGATCTTGATTCATATGTTTTGTCATATTTGTTTCTCATTATATGTGCCATTT
>NW_021361627.1:0-203 GCF_001605985.2 Dendrobium catenatum | reverse complement strand
CAAACAAAACTTGACAAACTAAAACAAAACTTGACAGGCTCAGACTTAACAACTCAATTTGACAACAAAACCCTAGGACTTCCTAACTTACTCTGATACCAAATTGGTGGGGGCAAGAAATATAGGGGAGCCTATACCCCTCGCCCGCACGAATGATAGTACTGAACGACGACCCACTAAATCACGAAAGATGCGACTAAGAT
>NW_021361626.1:0-262 GCF_001605985.2 Dendrobium catenatum | reverse complement strand
ATTGCGTAGGTTTAGGGTTGAGTCAGTCTGTATTTTACTTTTTTTTCTCTTATTGAGTCAGTTTGTAATGTCAAAAAGACTCATACTAAGTAACCCTACACACACACACACTTGAGAGACTTAGAATCTCTATTTTTGCTCATATCGGCCTGGACGATGCTTTGATCGTCCTGGATGATCGAGTTTAAAACAGAAACTCTAATCAGGATTCTTAATTAAGGCAGCTGTCTTTAATAAATCGTCCTGGACGATACGTGTATCG
>NW_021361625.1:0-228 GCF_001605985.2 Dendrobium catenatum | reverse complement strand
CAAATTTAGTGTGGCAAATGAGTAAATGCGAAGTAGGTATAGAATTACTTGTGACTGATATATTTATAGAATTATTAACTATTTACATGTTTAAATAAAATTATTTTTTTTATTTTTTTTTTATTTTATGATAAGATTCAACACTTCATTTAGTTGCTATAATTAAATTAACAGCATCAGAAGTACATCAAGCTCTCTTCACTAAAGTAATTCGGCAAAAAAAAAATT
>NW_021361624.1:0-333 GCF_001605985.2 Dendrobium catenatum | reverse complement strand
TATTTGATAACAACGAGGAATATCATCATGTGAAGACCAATACCGAGTTATACCGAGCTATACCGAGCAATACAAAAATTGCTCGGTATAGCTCGGTATAACTCGGTATTGGTCTTCACATGATGATATTCCTCGTTATTTACCGAGCAATACAAAAAAAATACCGAGTTTTTTCTAGGAAAAACTAGGTATTTTTTTTGTATTGCTCGGTATAACTCGGTATTGGTCTTCACATGATGATATTCTTTGTTATTGTTTGGTATTGCTCGGTATTTGCTCGATATTTCTCGTTTTTTAGCGCGATTTTAGCTCTGGGAGGACGTATCTCTACGT
>NW_021361623.1:0-270 GCF_001605985.2 Dendrobium catenatum | reverse complement strand
AGAGAGAAAGAAAGGAATAGGATTCATGTGAGAGAGAGAGAAAGGAAGAGAGCTCTCTTTCTAGAGAGAGAAAGAGAGGGAAAGAAAAGATTTTTGGTGGAAGGGGGTTTAGGGTGTGTAGGAAATTGGGGGAATAAGGTTAGAGAGAGAAAATCTATCTTTCTCTAATTTTTGAAGAGTTTTCTTCTCTCTTTCTAGAGAGAGAAAGAGAGGGAAAGATGAAATTTGAAAGAAATTTGCGTAGAGAGGGTTTAGGAGGTGTAAGGAAGT
>NW_021361622.1:0-300 GCF_001605985.2 Dendrobium catenatum | reverse complement strand
AGGCTAATGCCAAGGATAAGAAGATGGGGGTGATGATCTATTGCAATGTTGTTTATTATAGTTGGATGAACAGAAATGTTGTAAAACATGGGAATGATCAGAGCTCTTCTACGTTTTTGGCTGGACTTATCTTGGAAGGGATTGTTGCAAATCTATTTTTCATGTCTTATGTTTTGATGATTAATAAACACTGCTTTTCTTGGACAGCTTGTTGCTTCTAACTTTTCAGGAATCGACGATCGGACAATCAAAAAGGAGCCAATTTCAGGAATGCGTAGGTTTAGGGTTGAGTCAGTCTGT
>NW_021361621.1:0-294 GCF_001605985.2 Dendrobium catenatum | reverse complement strand
AAGCAATAGAAATCCTTATAAAATAGTAACAGAAAAATAACATAAAACAAAACTAATATAAACACTGAGCTCACCTTATTCGGGTTCAAATTATTCGGTATTTCTGGAGTAATATAATCCGGAGTACTGCAAACATGGCCAAAAAAACATTTTTGATCTCAAAACCAAAAGTATATACAAGAATTAAGTATACATTCTATACTAATTATAAATCTTATTAATCATTATCCACTCATGAACTTCCTCTTTTAATTGTGCTTACTGCTTTCCAAGCACCCATCTAATATGCAAAAT
>NW_021361620.1:0-2914 GCF_001605985.2 Dendrobium catenatum | reverse complement strand
TCTTACGTGTGGTCTTGTCATGTTTCAAATAGGTTGGCATGCATAATCCGGTAAAATGTGTGGCGAGGTAATGCAGTGAGCTAGAGAGCCATTAGCTTGAGATCGGCAGGTATTACTGTTCGTAATGTTCCTCCTCAAAATCAATTTGGATTCAATGCCGGGAGGGTCGACTATGGTAAGCCACACATTTATTAAGAGCTTTGATGGAGAAATATAGAGAAAATAAGGAGGATCTACCTATGATGGATTATTGATTTAGTAAAAGGCATTAGCGATTAAAGTTCCAGACGCTAGAAGTAGCTATAGAGCAGTTCTTGCAAAAGGGCAGCCGAACAAGTGAGTCAGTAAGTACATGCACATTGTCATTATTGGATTTGCTTCTCAGAGCTATGCATGTAAAAGATGATGTATGTCGTAGTCCATGAGCTTATTATACTGAATTTCCAGGCATCAGAGTGGTTATTGCCACCGAACGCTATTTCGGGCATATTCATTAATTAGGTTGGGTTTGGGCTATTCTAAGCATGTTGATTCAGTGGCATGTAAAGTCGGTCCAATGTAGAGTTTGTTCGTGCTTTAGAATCAACAAAGTGAATGTCTCCTGGGGACCTCAGAGCCAGTATCTTTGTACAAGAAAGAGTTTAGCTGTATCCTAAGTTGGTTCTTGCTTGCATTTTGGCTTTTTGTCTCGGAGCGTTCGATTTTTCGTTAGATGGTATTTAATCTTAGTTGTATAAGTAACTTTAGAGTAGTGCATCACGTATGTTAATGTGTGAATTCTTTGGTAATAATTATGGACGCGATATCCTATTAAAGATCTAAAGGTTTTTCGCTGATTGAGTAGATTCTAAAAACTGATTATATATACTCATCGGACAGCTGTTATACTTCTAGGCTATCGTTTCAAAGATTAATGTGGAATCCTAAGTTGAGCTAGGTGATTAGTAGACTTCACTTTAGTGTGCTTTGGGGTTTAGTAGCGCATCCTCATGTTCTTTATAATAAAGATAAAAATAAACTAAGAACGTTATTAAGATATAGCCAGGTGAATAGATAGGATATTCACAACTAATTCAAGTTGGATGGTGAAGTGGAGGAATGCATCGGTGCATTTATTGATTAGGAGTTATTGACAAAAAATGTATACCCCATGCTCATTATCTCTTCATAGGATGTAGGACATTACAATCTTATTATAGCATTCTGACATGAGTACTCCAGGTTTTATGAGTAGCATCTATTGCGTCGAGTGCTCATCATACAGGCTCATGCGTTTATTTGGATCGCACCATGAACGGCGTTTTGGGAATTACATCTAAAATGCGGAAAGCTGAAATGAGGGGGTTATGAATGTATTAAGTGTCGTGACTAGGATGAGATGGTTGGATGTATGTTTAAAGATGTGTGATGGCAAGTGGATTATACACCATTAGACAGATATGCAATAACTAGTAAAAGTGATCTATCTATATTGTTGAGGAAAGGGGCATCGCATGTTAACGCATAGCTGAACCCATGAAGAAGTTTGAAATGCAATATAGAATTTTCTTTTACTAGTTATTGCTTCTTTGGAAGACAAGTCATGAGAGTCGCTCTTAGTTGGATTGTGTTTGGTTGGAAGTTACCACATTAAGGACTACAGGATGCCCTATCATGGCCTCACATTGTTCCTTCTATGATCTTTGCAACAAATCCCCAACTGCTGCCAAGTGTCAGATTGTCCATAGTTCTAAGTTTGATTTTTTATTATCATGCAGCTAGTAATTGAACGATGCATTATCTGATTATACGCTAATGCTTTATTCTAATCACAGGACTCAGCTCATAAGTGATGCGAGGGGCTTATGCGAGAAGGTTACCGTTCGCTCATTCTAGAATGAGTCTTGATCGGTTGAGAATAATTTAGGTGAAAATCAGTATCTTATAATTCTATTGAGTAGATTTAAGAGCGGGAGTCTAATCCTTGACTTTTAGTGATAATGTGTAGAGCAAGCAATACGACGAATATTAATTGATGGTCATAAAGCCAGTTTCAACGATAGTTGGCATCTCACAAGAGTCTTGATGTTGGAGTGACTCCTTTGTTTCGATTGGTATTGTTTCATTTTTGGTTTTTGTCTTAGGATCTCACTGAAGTAATAACTTTACAAAATTGCAAGTTTTATTTAAGTTGTACTATCAAGTTATTCAATGATACTCATACTTCCTTGTGGTCTTCTTGAGTTCAAACCCCAATGCAAGCTCAAGTCTTTTTCACTTGATTCAAGTTATGAGTATAGTTCCAAATGATCAACTTATATGTTAAGTTCGAATTCAAGTCCAAATTTTATCTTCAAGTTCAAATGCAATTCAGTTTGAGTCCAACTCAAATCCTTTGTTGTTTTTCTAGTTTGAGTTCAAGTTTCAATCGTAGTTCTTTGTGGTCCGAACAAATTCAAGTCATTGATCTAAGTCTTTGCTCAAGTTCTTGTTCTTGTAGTTTCGTTGAGTTCAAGTCTGAATGCACAAGTTCAAGTTCAATAAGTCCCCTGTAGTTCACTTGAGTTCGAGCCATTCTTTTATTTGTTTGCACTTGAAGTTATTAGATTGTTTGAGTTTGAATTAAGTCCATTTGATGCTACAATCAATTGTCCAAGTAAAGCTCCAAATTGTCCCAAATACGAATTGCATTTACCCGAAATTTCGGCAGCCTTCCGGCGTCTCCCCCGTTTAGGGGAAAAACTACGAAAATCTGGGCCTCCCGCCACGCTAGAGAAAAGCGTGCACGATAGGTGCCCTCGGAAGAGGACAAAGCGGCCGTAATAATTTGTTCCTCACCACGCCAGAGAAAGGCGTGCATCGGTTGCGGGCACCAGTTTAAAATAAGCAATTTTATATTTTACCCCGCTTCGCCATAGGCGTCGCACCGGGTTCC
>NW_021361619.1:0-274 GCF_001605985.2 Dendrobium catenatum | reverse complement strand
AATCAATAGTACTGCACTGCAATTAGGGGTGTCAAAACAAGTCGATAGGTCGGATTCGGGTCGAACCCAAGTTGACCCGGGTCTAAATAGGTTAACCCGAACTCGACTCGATTGTTGAGACTTTGAGCATGGAGGCAACTGTTGTGCTGCTGAGGGCCTGAGGCGTGTCCGCTTTGTTACTTTTTTTATTGAAATTTCATAACTTGGAAACAGCTTACGTGACATTATTGCTCTTAAGAAAATGGAAAGTCATTATGTTTTTTGTTCTTGTGCT
>NW_021361618.1:0-200 GCF_001605985.2 Dendrobium catenatum | reverse complement strand
AGGAGTGTGTTGCTTTCTATTTTTAAGAATAAATGTGATGTATAAGAGTGTGTAGATTATAGAGAAATTAAATTGATGTGTAATATTTTAAAACTCTGGGAGAGAGTTATTAAGAATAGGTTATGACATGATACTCTTGTTTCTCAAGATCAATTTGGAGTCCTGCCGAATAGGTTTATTATGGAAGCTACACATTTATT
>NW_021361617.1:0-332 GCF_001605985.2 Dendrobium catenatum | reverse complement strand
TTGCTTTGTTTGTTACACACAATTTCCTATTTAGTAGCTATTTTAGGTGTACTGCGCCTGAGGTAAGATTAAAAGTTGTTTAATATTAAGCTATTTAATTAAACTTATTTACAATGTTTTAATTGAAATAGAAAAGTAATGCCTTAGCCGCATGTCTCTTAAAGCAACTCTGTAAGTTAAGGATGATGAAATGTGGGCAATTAAGTCGAACATGGAAGTTATTCAATTTAATCATGTGTTGATAGCTTCAACCTTTTAAATTCATGATTACTACTCATTGTACTTATTTAAGAGGTCAAGCATGACATCAGGTCAAACTAGATATAAAATGG
>NW_021361616.1:0-272 GCF_001605985.2 Dendrobium catenatum | reverse complement strand
TGGAGGCATAACGATATTTCAATGAACCTTACAACACTTGTGCAAGATGAGTCATTCATAATTGAAGACGAAAACCAAGTAATTATCAAGAAGAAGAAAAGATGACTTATGGATGAGAACTATAACTTAAGCTTGCCACTTGAACTCAAGCAAGAATCAAGTGAACCAATGCAAAAGATATATTGAACGTGAGCTAAACAACATCATGTGGAGTTTGGAATATTTGAACAAACAACTCTCTTATAACATGCACATGAAAATGAAAGGATAAA
>NW_021361615.1:0-274 GCF_001605985.2 Dendrobium catenatum | reverse complement strand
TTCAATCTCTTTAGGCAGCGCTTCAACCCTATGGCTTACAGTTTCTTCAGCTTCACTTGGATCATAAAATGTTGAGGTGGAAGAATTGCCCTCATAAGCACAGTCCTGTGAACCCAAGCCATATACCCCCCCTATGTCTTCCACCAACAATATCTGACTATGTATGATACTTAGGAATCTGGGTCGATCCTGAAGATGATCCCTCACCAGTAGACTATCGACTTTCCCAAGCTCATACAAAATCATCCTACGAGAATAAATTTATAAAATATAT
>NW_021361614.1:0-227 GCF_001605985.2 Dendrobium catenatum | reverse complement strand
TGGTTTTGTCTCTGTAAACAGTAAAATTGCTTTCAATGTTCACAGAGACAAACATGACGGTTCTCTGTATCCAATCGCCGCACATAATAATTTCTCCCACTAAAAGATCATGAAAATGAAGATTTTTTTTCATTTTGAGATTAATCATTTTCTACTTGCAACTATACAAATTCTACTATATTATTTACTATTATAATTACATGGGATCCAAAGAGAAGATTCGTACA
>NW_021361613.1:0-263 GCF_001605985.2 Dendrobium catenatum | reverse complement strand
AATGAGTAGGGGGTTCAAGGGAACTCAAACAAACAGAGAGTTCGACTGGAGGAGCTCAGGATAGTGAGAGAAGGCTAGGTCATCAATGAACCCTCAAATGAGGGTTTTACCCTATTCAACTCATTCCAAGTTGAATGGAGGGCTGGGATCAACTAGGAAAGCTCCTAGATGTTTACCACCTGCCCCTAGGGTGGTTGGAAAGCTAGGAGCAAGGACATCCCATGTTGAAAGCTCTATTGGTCCCCACTTGGGCATGGGAGTAA
>NW_021361612.1:0-433 GCF_001605985.2 Dendrobium catenatum | reverse complement strand
CAATACTTTTTCCCTTTCTTAATCCATAGAAAGTGACTTTGCAACAGATTCTTTGGTGTACACAAAAAAGGTTTAATTAATTAATTTTTTGTTTTATCAGAAAAGAGATGCATATTAAATGTTTTTTTTTTATTCCTGCTTAAAAATTTCTCTCCTTCCTCCAATGTCTTCTATTATGACTTTATTGCTTAAGAGAAAACAAAATTTCTGCCATTCCAATTAGAATATTATACAGTCGCTCCATTGTAATTTACTTTGTACTTCTTTTAATCTTATGCTGGGAATTTATTTTGTACTTCTTTTAACAACATATTCAACAAGAAAATACATAACAGAATTTTGGTAAAAAACTAGAATCAGAATTCCTTCCACCCTCATCCAATTGCCTGAATAGATTTTCTCAACCAACCAGAACTATATAACATTACCAATT
>NW_021361611.1:0-232 GCF_001605985.2 Dendrobium catenatum | reverse complement strand
AAGTCCTCCATATGGTCCAACTTATTTGAGTTCAAATCAATCCACTTTTTGGTCCATGTCTTGTTCAAATTCAATGTCCACAAGTTTTGAGTTCAAGATCATGTTCTAATCATTTGATTTTTTAATCATTTGATTTTTAAATCAAATGTAAACTCCAAATCTTATATTTTCAAATTTATTTGAGTTTAAGTTCAGTTAGGTCTATTTGAATCAAGTCCACAAGTCCAAATAC
>NW_021361610.1:0-819 GCF_001605985.2 Dendrobium catenatum | reverse complement strand
AGAAAATTTTGTGTAAATTCCGTATACTGAAGTTACACTACCGGATTTTCGTATGAATTCTGAAATTGTCCGGATTTGTTCTAAAATGAATTGATATGATTGTGTGCTATAAAAAGGGAGTTATAAGGATCCTGTGAGATCCTGTCTGTGTCAGGGAAAATCTGTAATGAGCTCTGAAATCTGTTTCTGAATACAAGTTCCGGATCCGATGATAAGTTCTGTTATGGTGCTATAAGCACATCTGTTCTGGTGCCGTGAGCACAAAGGGAGACATAAGGGGTCAGAATCCGAGAGATTCTGTAAGTGTCTGGGAAGGGAAGCATAAGGGGCCAGAATCCGTTGAGATTTTGTCAGTGTCAGAGAATCAGTTCTGACTTCTGATATGTTCTGAATTGATATGATTTCTAATTTCTGATTTCTGATTTGTATTCTGATTCTGATTCTGTCTGTTCTGATACTGATTCTGTCTGTTCTGATATGATTTGATTCTGATTTCTGTACGTTCTGTCAGCTCTTATGTGATGTATTTCTGCTCTATTCTGATTTGATCTGATCTGTACGATTCTGATTCTATTCTGATTTGATATACGATTCTGTTCTGATTTCTGTTCGGATTTCTGTATGATGTGTTTGATGTGGACTCTGAAGATTTTGATTGGAGGTTTGATGTCTTGCTGAGCTGTTGTAGCTCATCCTTATTTTCTGCGTGGTTTTCAGGTTCTGGGAAGGGGAAGGAAGTCCAGGAGTGAAGTTCAGAGTCTGATCCAATATAGATATTTTGTACTTTTGATTTTTATACAGTCATGGCTTTTCTGTTCT
>NW_021361609.1:0-1008 GCF_001605985.2 Dendrobium catenatum | reverse complement strand
CTCTTTTAGTTCCATGCGCACCTACATCGTCGTCTAGCTCCTCCACGACCGTCGCCTATGCACCTGCCTCAACCCCATAGGCCAAACCGACCCACTTGGATAGAAAAGTTTGCCTTCAGGCTAGTGGTGGTATGTGTTCCCAGTGCCTCCATCATGGCTCTGCCAGTGTTCATATGGATATACATGTGTAAACTCTTTAGTTCATATGGCTATATTTTTCATCCAGAGGAATCATAGCTTTTTCAATAGAATTATTTTTTAACCAAACACCACACACAAATAGATAAATTTCTAATGCAATAATATTAAGACATATTTAAACAAGTGCCCTAAAAGTTTAAAGTAAAAAAACTATCTACATAAATATAATTTAACCTTAGTATAATCCGGTGTGCAATTATTTCTGAAATTAGAGAACGTTTATTTCGATTGCAAAATATGTATTTTGTATGGCTCATATTTTCTTCTAAATTTTTTATATGTAAGAATAATCTTCTTATTTGTTTTTCGAATATCCTAAAATTTATAATTAATTAGTTATTAACAAAATAAACCAAAATGAGTCATTCCATTAGTAATGATCTTTTTGACCCATTTCTTAAACGTGTCTAATTTAGGTTGACTGGTTGATGGGGATATCGAATCATGGAAGGTTTACCAGAGACGTGATCGTCGATATACGGCCACGATTGATTCATTGTATTTCTGATTATATCATGTATTGTTTTATTTCTATGTCGTGTAGTTTGTTTATTTTATTTTATGTCCTTTATTTCCCGTTTTACCATTCTAGTGAAAGAGTGTCGTATGTAACCCCGAGGGCATTTTAGTCTTTTATTTCTTGAGTCTCTTGTATTACGCTATTTATAACCCACAGTTCTATTTTATGAGCAATGAATGATTGATTGAAAAGTTTCTTCTTGCATGAGTTCTTGTGAGAGCTTGAGAGATCTAATGAAGATAGATCCCTATGAGAGTTTGATTGGTGCAATACCCACCAACCTATAT
>NW_021361608.1:0-302 GCF_001605985.2 Dendrobium catenatum | reverse complement strand
AGTTTATTCTCAGAATTGTTGGATGGTCATCGGCAATACTGTCGATGCTAGGTCTCAAGTCTTAGACGAGAAAAGTGGAGGATTGCGTTAGGTAGTCAATAGCCAGCGTAAAAATTGTCGAATAATCATGACATGAATCCTTTCATTTTGGATTCATGCCGGGTAGGTCTACTATGGAAGTCATACATTTATTGAGAAGTTTGATAGAGAAATATAGAGAAAATAAGGAGAACCTACATATGATATTTATTGATTTAGAGAAAGTATATGATAAAGTTCCAAGAGAACTGCTATGGAGAGTT
>NW_021361607.1:0-206 GCF_001605985.2 Dendrobium catenatum | reverse complement strand
CCCTTACAGGGGGTTTCCTTTTTCATTTGGGCATCCTTTTGGAGGACGTACTACAAGGAGCCCGAAGAGCTGAAGATGATCCAAAGACGAATCAAGGAAGAAAAGAAGAAGACTGAAGAGATATAAAAATGCCTCATTTTAAAGATTTGCGTCATTTCCGGGTTGTTGACGGTGGAGCCCGGCCACCTTTACTTACTGTACTTTGA
>NW_021361606.1:0-309 GCF_001605985.2 Dendrobium catenatum | reverse complement strand
TTTGATTTCATCTGTTCTTACGATGTATTGATTTGATTATTTTATGTGATTCCATACCGATTGATATTATTGACCGGAATTACTTGATTTACTTATATGATTGATTCGATTTCACTGTTATAGCATAATCGTTTATGTCATCATTGCATTGTTATTGATATTGATACATACGCTGCTGTAATGATTGAGATACTGATCAAATGATATATGATTTACTGAACATGTTATATCGATTACTGGATTGCATATGATTTAATGTTTGGAGACGCACCTTAAAGTAGTCGGAGACGACTTCAACTTCTTTCATAT
>NW_021361605.1:0-278 GCF_001605985.2 Dendrobium catenatum | reverse complement strand
TATATATTTATATATACATAACATTTGATATTGATACATTAATTTAACATTTGAGGCATATTTTCTTTCTTTAACTCATTTCATTTCATATACATATTATATCGTATTCCTTTCTTTAACTTTTACATATCATAGCATGTTCATTGATAACATTTATTTTAACAATTATTTATTTTTCTTATTTCATTTTGTTCAGGAGCACCGTCTAATTGTACAAAAGGTACAACCTTTTTCATTTCCTTTTCCATTTTCATAACCTTTTTCATATTTTTTGTGCA
>NW_021361604.1:0-665 GCF_001605985.2 Dendrobium catenatum | reverse complement strand
TCCGTAAATAGGTGTGAGATCAGGGGCGAATAGGGAGCGGTTGAATGGACGACCGATATTGAATCCTACAATCGTGCACCGTTCGTTGGTTATTTGAATACCTTAGGGATGTCGGAATTTAGTGATCTTGGGCTCGTTGGATTCGTCTCGTCGAGCCGTTTGATTAGAGTATAAGCTCGTCAAAATCGGAGTCCGTTTGGTAACTAAAAATGTGGTTTGAACCTTCCAACAGCGCTTCGGGTTCATGATTTGGACCTATTCGGGCTCGGATTGGGTCGAATTTGGTGTCGTTGTGTTCATATTTCCGAGATGCTCAGTTTGACTATAGGTTTGTTGAAATCAAAGTTCGGGTGCTCCCGGAATTAATTTTTAAAGTTTCCAACTAGCTTTTGCCTCAAGATTCGTGCCCGATCAAGCTTATTTTTGTGATGCCGTATCAGTTGCCCCCCTATTTTCGGACGTCGAAGTTTCAAGAGTCCGAAAATATGCGTTAAAAAATTTTAGATGATTTTTTCTGAGTGACTCAGGATTGATCTTGCATGTAGGAGCTCTGAATGGCTCCGAAAGTGTCGAAATTAAGTCCGAAACGTCGAAAAACGTGCTCGGCGACCCCAAAAACATCGAATTTGATCTTCCCGGGGTGAAAAACGGACCCGGAACGGACT
>NW_021361603.1:0-530 GCF_001605985.2 Dendrobium catenatum | reverse complement strand
ACCAAAGGTTTGCTGAAATGATTGAAACCCCTAACGTTGTAGGAGGATTTGATCACACATATCAAAGAGATTCTAATTAGTTTTCTCTCTGCACACATTTTCATAATTTTTTGTTTTGGTTCAGATAATAGTTTTTCTATTGATTCTTTCGATTTTGATGTTCTGTTTCGGCCTAACTTAGTTCAGGCTTTTGATTTTTGGGATACTAATTTTAATACTACTATAGAGAGAAACTTATGTTTCTCGATTATTTCTTACTTGGTTTATCATCGTTGGAGGGAGAGAAACAACAGGAGATTCTCTAATACTTGGTTGGCTCCGACTGTAATTGCTGTCATTACTAAGCTCATTCAGTTGAAGGCTAGGAATTGGAAAAATGCAGATATACTTATTCTTAAACAGAAATTCTCTTCTCTTTTCTGATTTTCTTTTTGGGTCTCTGTTCATGAATGTGCTGAGGTGGAAGCAGGTTACTTGGACGATGATGACCTGCGAGCTCATTTTGCTGCTGTTGGTTCCCTTTGGATGGC
>NW_021361602.1:0-530 GCF_001605985.2 Dendrobium catenatum | reverse complement strand
AGTCTGAGAGAGTGTGATTGTAACTGAGTAACTTAGCGTGCACACACACACACACACACACACCGAGGGAGAGCTTTAAAATTAATAATTTTTAATACTAATCATAAAATATGAACCATGTTCGTATGCGATGATCTGGTCAGTTATACTCCCAAACGAGCAATGGAACGTACAGAGCATAAATTTTTTTTTTCTAAGTCCTGAACGTCCAGACGATTTTACCCATTCATCCCACGATGATGTCCTCTAGATTTTTATTTTGAACTATTTGTCCAGAGGATTTTACCTATTTGTCCCAGGACAATGTCCTCTAGATTTTATTTTGAACTATTAATCCAAACGATTTTACCCATTCATCCCAAGATGATGTCCATTGGATTTCTATTTTGAACTATTCGTCTAGACGATTTTACCCATTCTTCCTAGAACGATGTCCTCTGGATTTCTATTTTGAACTATTCATCCAGAAAATTTTACCCATTCATCCCAGGATGATGTCCTATGGAATTCTATTTTGAACTATTCGTCCA
>NW_021361601.1:0-251 GCF_001605985.2 Dendrobium catenatum | reverse complement strand
CATTTTCTCCTTCATTCTTTCCCAATTTTGGACTTTTACTTTGCCTCTTCTTAATCTATTGTTTTGTAAAATTTTCCACCACGTTAATGCATGTCCAGTTAGCTTTAAACTTGCAAATTTAACCTTTCGATTATCCGGAATTTCTTTCCATTCAAAAAACTGATCCATTTTCTCTACCCATTCTAGAAATTATTCAGGTTGCAATTTTCCTTCGAAATTATGAACGTCGATTTTAATTCCATGATCCCAAT
>NW_021361600.1:0-224 GCF_001605985.2 Dendrobium catenatum | reverse complement strand
CTAAAATCTTACTCTCAAAAATATTTTTGTTAATATTTTTTAAATGCCCCTATCTAATCCTAGAATATCATTTTACTTTATTTTTTATTATCACCCCCTTTATCTTAAAGTCTAAAACTAATAAATGATGTTGGGTACATACATTTTCAGTCTGAATAACTTTATTATCTTTGCAATATAATAGATCTAATTTTCTTATTAAAAAATAGTCAATCTTAGTTATA
>NW_021361599.1:0-357 GCF_001605985.2 Dendrobium catenatum | reverse complement strand
TCATTTGTACCTCTCTTCTACCTATAGATATCGACACTTTATACTATCTTCTATGCAGCGAGGAGATTAATCTCCATCAAGAGCACCTCAAAAATCAAACAACAAGTTCACCGGCTACAACTCTCTATGACTGTTCCTCCAAAAAATTATGTGGACGCCCCCATAAATGATTCTTTAAAAACAATAATCCTTTGACATTCTCTAGCAACCTGCCGAACCAAACACCTCAGTCCTCCCCCACTCCGTCCGCTAAGCCAATTTGCCAAATCTGTGGCAAGACCGGTCACATAGCCCTCAACTGTTGGCATCGCTGCAACTTGAAGTTCGCTCCCACTGTTTCAAGATCGCCACGTGCCC
>NW_021361598.1:0-277 GCF_001605985.2 Dendrobium catenatum | reverse complement strand
ATAGTGGTTCGATCAAAACCAGACCTACATCCACTCCTCGGAGGCACCCTCTGAGTATTGCACTATTATCACTAGTGACTCCCCTTTAGCACCCACAGCAAGGTGGAGAAGCCTTTATAAAAACTCTTTCCACTACTACCCGGTGCAGTAGAGATCCGTCTTCCTTTTACACTTATCCCAAGTGTTGGCAGAGAATCGTCCGTCCTTTTACACTCTCCTAGTGTGGGCAGAGAACCCTATGTCCTTTCACACTCTCCTAGTGTGGGTAAAGAACCCT
>NW_021361597.1:0-248 GCF_001605985.2 Dendrobium catenatum | reverse complement strand
GAGGATATATCAGTTTCCCCCCTACTTTCGGATGTCGAAGCTCCAGGAGTCCCAAAATACGCATCACAAACTTTGGAGAATTCTCAACGTGATTTGAAATCCAATCAAGCATACAGAAGCCCTAAATAACCTAAAAAGTGTCGAAATTGAGTCTAGAACGTCGAAGAATAGTCTCGGGGACCCCAATAACGTTTGATTTGGACTTTTCGGGGCTAAAATTGGACCCAGAATTGAGTGGGAAGCCGAAC
>NW_021361596.1:0-291 GCF_001605985.2 Dendrobium catenatum | reverse complement strand
TCATTAATATATTTTTTATGGTCAAATACAGTTGTAATAGAAATTAGAACTGATAAGTGCAGGTGTGCTCATAAACTAAATTTAAATAGAGTGTTGAATTTAGAACTAGGATGATTCAAGCAAAAATATGAATCAAGATCTTGAAGACAAGATTAAGAAATGGAAACCGAAAATATCAAGTATAGTTGCAGGTGATACAATATGCAAGGCGTAAGAGTTGAGCCATAAATTATACTTTTTTGTTATTATTAATTAATATTCTAGATAAAGAAAATTTAAAAAGTAGTTCTA
>NW_021361595.1:0-318 GCF_001605985.2 Dendrobium catenatum | reverse complement strand
GGAAGCTGCCGGGGGCGCCGGTAGAGCGCTAGGTTTGCGGTCGCGGTGTGATTTTTTTTTTTAATTTGACCGCCGGTTTAAGACCGCTGGAAAGCCGCCGGAATAATTTTCCACCGAAAAAACCTGTCGGAAGTTATTTTCTGGCGCCATTTTTTCTGGCGGAAACGTAACCGCCGGAAAATCATAAAACCGCCGGAAAAGGCCGCCAGAAATGAGTGATTTTCCTGTAGTGATACAAGCACCATTGCCATTATTCCATTTGACAAAAGGCTTAAGGAAAGTAGTGTTAAGATAGTTGCTATTTGCATGCATTACATT
>NW_021361594.1:0-283 GCF_001605985.2 Dendrobium catenatum | reverse complement strand
CCCTATGAACTTAGTCCCAAGCTAACCAAGAGGGGGGTGAATTGATATTTTAAAAATTATCTTTTCACAAGGAATAAAAAACCATAAATCAAATCACACCACAAAGAAAACAAATACGGAATTAAAAGTGCGGAAGCAAGAAATAAGAACACATAAGTTTATAGTGGTTCGGTCGACTCAACCTACATCCACTCCTTGGAGGCACCCTCTAAGTATTGCACGACAAAATGTGACTCTCCTTTAGCGCCCACGGCTAGGCGGAGAAGCCCTTACAAGAACCTCC
>NW_021361593.1:0-233 GCF_001605985.2 Dendrobium catenatum | reverse complement strand
TATTCTTACTGATTTTGCGGATTCTTCCGGTCTTAACATCAATCCCACTAAAAGCTCTATTATTTTTTCTAATAACACTGCTGATACAGAACAATTTTGTAGCATTATGGGTATTACGCAGAGGAGTAGTTTCCTTACCTACCTGGGGATTCCTATATCTCCAGAAAGGCTGAAAGCTAATCAATTCCAAGTGCTTTTAGATAAAATTATTTCTCTTCTTGAAGGCTGGAAGG
>NW_021361592.1:0-235 GCF_001605985.2 Dendrobium catenatum | reverse complement strand
ATTATAATCGGGTATTTAGTTGAACTCTACTTTGTTCCTTCGGGTAAATATGAAGTTCTCTTTAGGACCCGATCATAATATCCAAGATGAATTTAACTAATTCGAAGTCTGAACACAGCTATGAAAGTTTATCTTTGTCCCCCGGGGTGATATACTCTTTCCAACGAGTTGATTCGACCTTAGAATTAGAGCTCAACATTAATCTTAAAATTCCCAAAGAAAACTAATATTTTTA
>NW_021361591.1:0-313 GCF_001605985.2 Dendrobium catenatum | reverse complement strand
GCGAACCTGATGTAACAAGGCGAACTCCTGATTATTTCCTATAATTCTTCATCCATTTAGCCTGTCACTGATTTCTGGCTGCAAGTGTAGACGCTAAACAGGTTAGTTACTAGTTAGGGACAGACAGTTCAATTATTTCGAGCTTCATAGCTTGGTGGTTTGAAGGGTAAGAGAGAATGTGTATGTTGAGGGGGGAAGGATTTTGAAGTTTTCTGCGATTTGGAGGACTTGTTATTGGTTTCAATTTGTGGCTGCGAAAGCAGTAAGGGTACAGTTTTCAGTGTACTGTGATTCCGCTCCCTTGTTTTGATTT
>NW_021361590.1:0-233 GCF_001605985.2 Dendrobium catenatum | reverse complement strand
ATTAAATATTTTTTAATATAAAAATTATAATTTTAAAACTTAAAAATGAAAAATTTATTTTAAGAAGTAATAAAAAAATTATCCCAAATGAAGCAAAATGATTAAGATGTTCACGTGGAATTTTTATTGGGTCAGGTAACCTGATGTAGAGATACATCAGGTACCCAACAAAAAGTAAGTGCATGTGGCATTTTTTTATTGGGTACCTGATGTATCTCTACATCAGTATGGTG
>NW_021361589.1:0-248 GCF_001605985.2 Dendrobium catenatum | reverse complement strand
GTTTTGATTTTCATTAATATATTTCTCTTTAAAAAAATTTATAATATTTAAAGGACAAAAAATAATCTCCAAAATTTTAAAGACTAACATAAAAGGAAAGCTCAATTTCAAAATGAGATTTTTTTTTTCATTCATTTAATGTATTTAACATTACCTTTGTATTATTTTCTATATTTTATTTTTCAGTATGCATAAAGATGAATTGGAAAAGATTTTTTTTTTAAAAGCTAAATTTGATAATTTACTTT
>NW_021361588.1:0-245 GCF_001605985.2 Dendrobium catenatum | reverse complement strand
AATTAGAATGAAAGAGTTAAGTAAATTCAAAATAAATCTCCCCTAAGTAATGTGGACCTTTTGTTGAACGAAAGTTCAACACCTTGAGTCCCAAAATAAGGGGAGATGCTGCCGAAATTTTGAATTTTTAGACATCTCTTTAAAAGATCATTTCAAATTGAATGATTGTTGCATATACCTTCTTACGACGATCGCCGTAAGAAACATATACGACATATCCTTGAATTTTCTCGGCAAGTTTTTGC
>NW_021361587.1:0-361 GCF_001605985.2 Dendrobium catenatum | reverse complement strand
CATAATGTTTATCAAACCACACAATAGCAATCGTATAGTCATACAGTGATTCGTATGAACAATAATCACTCAATTATATGCTCATGTAATCATACAACAGTCCTCAAATCATGCAAATGATCATACAGTCATACAATAATCATTGATTCATATGATGCTCACCCAATCATGCAAACATGGTGGGACAGAAAAAAAAGAAAGAAATCAAGCATTCGCCTGACCAAATCGAAATAGCGAACGAAGAAGATTCAATGCTCACTCGACTAAACTAGGATAACGAGAAAGAGCCAAGCAAAGAAGCTCAGCTATCTGCCTAATCACAACAGCAGAATAGAAGGAGGGAATACTATGCTCACATGAG
>NW_021361586.1:0-206 GCF_001605985.2 Dendrobium catenatum | reverse complement strand
GTAATGGCATATTAATGATAAATGATTGCGCCACCATTATATCATTGGTCATTTATTAATCTGCGGTAGACGTAGTTAACTTAACTATATTAGCGAGCCAAGGGAATCATCGGATCTCCACAGTTTCAAAATAGATGGCTGTACTGAAGTCGAATGAAAAAATTGACCACTGAATCATATTCAAGGTTCAAAAATGTTGCAGAATG
>NW_021361585.1:0-1102 GCF_001605985.2 Dendrobium catenatum | reverse complement strand
AGGTAACTTTCTCATTTTAAGAATATTTGTTTTTCACAATATCAGGGAATGTTTTTGTTTTATTTTTATCTGTGCCTCCCCTCTTTTTGATAATGTCAAAGGGGGAGAACGTATTGTTGAATTTTTGTACTGTTATTGTGTTTGTATCATGTTTTCAAAAAATTAAAACAACAAAAATATTTTCATCTCCATGTTGACTTTTTGTACTGTTATCGTGTTTGTATTTTATTTAAAAAAATTAAAAATAACAAAAATATTTTCATCTCCCTTATTTTTAAAAGTATTATTCTAGTAAGGGGGAGATTAGGAGAAAATATTACTTTTTTTGAAAATTCAAATTGAATTGTTTGCCATCATTAGAAAGGGGGAGATTGTTGTGGATCAATGGTTTATGATTTTGATGATACCAAATATTTTTATTTCTTTACGACTGCCTTATGTACAGATATTTCAGGTTCACACGATCGAACTGCAAATTGGAACCAGCAGCTCCAGATTGGGTAGACTAGGTCTAAGTCAATTTGTACACTTTTTTCTTTCTTGAGTCTATTGTATTTGTTGTGGCTCCTGATGCTTTGTAACGTATAAGAGTTTCTGACTGTTCCCTAGAGTTTACTTTTTTTGGTAACATCGTCTTAGACGATATTTATATCGGCCGGGATGATCTGTTCAAAAGCAGAAACCCTAATTAGGGCATCCTCATTAAAGCAGCCGTCATTATGCAAAACACATCGTCCTGGACAATTTTGTATCGGCCAGGATGATAGGCTCAATTCAGAAAGAATATGCCGCCAGATTTACTTAGGAAAGTCTTATTTTTGGATATCGGCCTAGACTATAAAATATTGGCCTGGACGATCCAGGACAATTTTTCCAAAATTTCTCTGGCAATTTTGAAAAATAATTAATGGTGATTTCGTCCCGGCCGATCGCAAGATCGTCCGGGCCTATTAGACATCGGCCAGCTTCATTTTAGGACAATATTCAGGACGATTTTCCTCAGATTTGAACTAATAGGCCATGACGATATGTCTATCATCCTGGATGATAAAGTCTGCAACTTCTATTAATGAGCTCTTTTTTAGCTCTTCTATTTAAGCTA
>NW_021361584.1:0-473 GCF_001605985.2 Dendrobium catenatum | reverse complement strand
ACATGTTTGAAATTCAAATTTCAAAAGGGCATTAATTTCTTCCCTAAAATAAGGCCAAGTAATTAAGAGAGCCATTAATTGAATTTAAAATTCAAATTTGAAATTCAAAAGCTTTCCAAATACTAGCACTTAAATTAGGAAACCCCTCTTTGAAATAAAATCTGAATTTTGATTCAGATTTTCTTTAATGCTTTGAATAATATGTGGGCCCCACTTAATTAGCCATAATTCCCCTCTCTCCTCTCTCTCTATGGCCGGCCACTCTCCATGAGCTTTCTCTCTCCAATTTCATTAATAGTCCCCCTCACTAAGCCTCCCTAATTATGATGCGGACAAAGGATATAGGGAGCCTATACCCTTTGCCCACAAAAAAGACGACGGACTTCTACGGACGAAAATGACTAAAGACGAGAAAAGGAAAGAATAAAATAGGGAGGAACAAACTCTTACATTTCAATTTTAAAACCAAATAA
>NW_021361583.1:0-272 GCF_001605985.2 Dendrobium catenatum | reverse complement strand
AATATCCATCAGGTGCTCGTAGAGTCTTCACCCATTCACAAATTGCTCGTTTTTGCTCTAAAATTAATGTGAATGGAGCTTTTAGTTTGAGAAATTTTTCCGCTCCACCATCCTTCAATTCCAAAGCTTTCCTTCTACAAATCTCCTTTAAGTCCATCCTTACTTTTATATTATCTTTCGATTTCTCTTTGATGTCCATAATTGTATAGAAAATATTATCAAAAATATTATTCTATATATGCATAACATCCAAGTTATGTCTAATCAAGTTT
>NW_021361582.1:0-256 GCF_001605985.2 Dendrobium catenatum | reverse complement strand
TGGCTTCCAATTTCTCGCCTTCTCACGCCCCATCCGGCGGCACGTTTGACGGGACAGGCTCCCGTACTGCTGAACCGACTATTCCCGGTTTCCGCCCATCATTACCGCCTCGAGCCACTCTTTAAACAGCCGCTCGGACCGAGGGTCTTCACCTACTCTCTTGTCTTGCCTTGTCGTCTCGAACTTAGCATGTTCCCATTGCCGCTCCTCCAATGCACCCCATCTGGCCAGCAGGACACCCCTTCTGGCCGACAGG
>NW_021361581.1:0-203 GCF_001605985.2 Dendrobium catenatum | reverse complement strand
CAAGTAATGGGACACTACTCGGGTTAACACTACAGGAAAAACATTAAATTCTGTCGGAAATACATTTGTCTGCAATTCTAACAATTTTTTCGACGCTTTTCCGACGAATTATTTCTGGCGGATTTTCCGGCGTACTTCTGACAAAATTTTTGAAATTATTTCCGGTGCATTTTCTGTTGGCTTTTCCTATGGAATTTTTGGCG
>NW_021361580.1:0-215 GCF_001605985.2 Dendrobium catenatum | reverse complement strand
CCCTTTATCAAAATCAAAACACAAACCACAATTCAGCACAAAGAAAATAAGAAGTGCATAAATTAAATACGGAAAATAATAGTAAAAGAACACAGAAATTTATAGTGGTTTGGTCAACTCGACCTATGTCCACTCCCTGGAGGAGCACTCCAGGTATTACACTAAACTCAGTGACTGTCCTTTTGCTCCCACAGCAAGGCTGGGGAGCCCTTACA
>NW_021361579.1:0-259 GCF_001605985.2 Dendrobium catenatum | reverse complement strand
TTTTGCGAAGAAATCAGTAGAGAAACATGATGCATGTTGAGGGAGGGGAGGCTAAAAGAGTGAAGCGGTGGAAAACAGAGTTGGAGAGGGAGGGATCCCTCTATCTTCACGGAGGCGAAGCACAGGAGAAAGTGGAGGAGAGCGAAAAAACCCTAGCGGGCAAAAAAACCCAAGTTGAGAATTTTGATACACAATTTTGCAGTGTACACACTGTTAAGAGAGTTGCTATTTGCATGTTTTATATTCTTGCAACTTGTAT
>NW_021361578.1:0-235 GCF_001605985.2 Dendrobium catenatum | reverse complement strand
CTTCTGGGCTTCTTGAATCCTTGTCTCCAAAGAAGACTGAATACTCATCTGAGCCAAATCCAGACTACTGTAGGAAATAACCTCCAACTGCAATCTCTCCATGTCTCGAATCAGAAAGTCATCCCAAGTAAGCTGCAAACCTGATAAGCTAGAAGACTTTCTGCTCAGAGCATCTGCTACCACATTCGCCTTACCAGGCTGATACTGAATGTTCAAATCATAGTCCTTGATCAAC
>NW_021361577.1:0-286 GCF_001605985.2 Dendrobium catenatum | reverse complement strand
ATACGGATGCTTCCTTCCGTATCCTCTTTCATCGGGGGCATGAGCCTGAAGAACCCATCTTTGATGAAGAAGAAGGAGAAGATGCACCAGTCGCAGCTCCAGCTCGACCACGACGCCATGCCGCACCTCGAGCACCTACACTAGCACCAGCACACCCAAATGATGATTTAGTCGCCCGCTTAGACCAGCTGCAGACTCGTCTCGACATGCATATTCAAGAACAACATTAGCAACACGAGACTGATATGCAATGGTTTGAAGAGCGTTTTACTGCAATTGATCACCG
>NW_021361576.1:0-296 GCF_001605985.2 Dendrobium catenatum | reverse complement strand
TTTTTTTTATATTAATTGCTCTTGGATTTAAAATATGATACTTTCCTTTTTATCTTTAGAATGTTAATGTTGTCTTTATAAATAATTTGAAATCCTCTTCTTCATCAACTATTTGATTTGTCAACAATAACTTACTTTTTCAAGAAGTACTTTCCCTTTTTTTTATTATCAGAAGGGGGAGTCAATAGTTATTATTTGTTTGTTTGATTGAATTAATCGCGTGGTGTGTTTTGTTTTTGAATCATTGGTTGTTATTTGTTTGTTTGATATAATTAATCATTTGCATTATATTTTTG
>NW_021361575.1:0-208 GCF_001605985.2 Dendrobium catenatum | reverse complement strand
CTTTATGCTTAATAGGAGATAACTGTCTGATCGTCCACTACGAACTGATATTGTCCCGTACGATCAGTATAAATTTTATATGATCTCCATATGTGTGTGTATATGTAATTATTCACTCAAATTACAATCACTCCCTTTCAATTTAATTTAAAAGAAAAATACAAGCTTCAGAATTCACAAAGTATTTCATGCTGAATTTGATTTGAAG
>NW_021361574.1:0-245 GCF_001605985.2 Dendrobium catenatum | reverse complement strand
CTTCTTGTAGATTTGGGTTAGATTACATCAAGGATTAGTCTTAAGTCAATATCTTTTTGTTTTAGTCATGGATGTTCTCACTAGACATTTGCGAGAGGATGTACCTTGTTGTATGCTTTTTGTTGATGATATTCTATTTCTTGATAACACTAGATTACATCACGGATCACTCTTAAGCCAATATCTTTTTGTTTTAGTCATGGATCGATGTTTTCACTAGACATTTGCGAGAGGATGTACCTTGT
>NW_021361573.1:0-287 GCF_001605985.2 Dendrobium catenatum | reverse complement strand
ATAAACTACTTTCTAACTAATTAACTACTTACAAATATGTGGATAATTCAATCACTAGTTGGTGGTTTTGTCTGGTTGATAAAAATTTCAAAATGCAGTTGCGTCAGCAATATTTATAGATATGGTTCAGACGTTCAATAGAAAAACCAGCAAAATATAAAAGGTTGAAATCTTCACTTACATCTTTTGGGTCCAGAAGATTGATACGAGACATGTCTGAAGGAGCCGACTTTGACATCTACGGATAACCACCATAAAATCAGTAGGTGAAGAATTTATCAAAAAAA
>NW_021361572.1:0-213 GCF_001605985.2 Dendrobium catenatum | reverse complement strand
AACCTTTATTTTTGTGTTATTAATATATTTCCTATTAAAAAAAAAATATATTCCTTTTGAAACTAATGGTTGCAAAGCTTTCAATCAAAATGTCTTAGTGTCAAGTATTTACATATAAGATATGTGTGAATTTATGATTAAATTCACAAAAAATAAAAATAAATAAATAAGAGGTAACATTTAGCTCCGCAAAGCTTATGTTTGAATACAATT
>NW_021361571.1:0-312 GCF_001605985.2 Dendrobium catenatum | reverse complement strand
TTTGATCCAAACTCAAGTATTGGTTTGACCTGGTTGACCAAGTTAACTAGGGTTGACCAAAATGCCCCTTAAAGGTTTAAAAAGCTATTTTAGACCAAATTAGCTTACCAATCAATTAAATAACTTCTGATTAACTCCTTTACTATTTAAACTTATTGATACAAAACCAAGACCCTTCTTTTACCTGGTTGACCAGGCCAACTTAGGTTGACTAGATCAACCATAAACCTCATATTTATTCAATCAGACACCACATCAATCTCAAATCCATCTAAACACTTCTGAAGAGCTATTTTGGTGAGTTAGACATAT
>NW_021361570.1:0-269 GCF_001605985.2 Dendrobium catenatum | reverse complement strand
TGCCGTAAGAGCGGACTTAAGCCAGAAAACCAATAGTATGCCGTAAAAGCGGACTTAGACCTAAAGACTAATTTAAACTAGATTGGCTGCCGTAAGAGCGGACTTAAGCCTGAAAGCCAATAGGATGTCATAAAAGCGGGCTTAGACCTAAAGACGGATTTAAGCTGGATTGGTTGCCGTAAGAGGGGACTTAAGCCAGAAAGCCAATAGGATGCCGTAAAAGCGGACTTAAACCTAAAGACTGATTTAATCAGGATGGCTGCCGTAAA
>NW_021361569.1:0-249 GCF_001605985.2 Dendrobium catenatum | reverse complement strand
GCACCTTTTTGGGATAACCTCTCTTTTGTTTATCCTCGTGACAAGGGCCATACTCCAAATGTTCTCCTTAGAAACACTTAGCAAATAATTTCTAAAATTCATAGTTCCAAAGTGGTAGAACACTTTGGTAATCACTAGGGCTGTCATCAACTATTATAAGCCTTATACAATCTCAGCAAACAATTTTTCATAGAATTTTCAATGAAAAATGTAATATAATAAAATTGTAGATTAAAAGAAATAATATTA
>NW_021361568.1:0-270 GCF_001605985.2 Dendrobium catenatum | reverse complement strand
ATATAAAATCCTTATTTCTTGTCCTTAATGTCACTAGGTTAGCTAGGTTTAAATCAATTATTTTAACTAACCCTTGAACACAACATATACATGAACATGCATAAACACAATCAACTAGTAAATCTAGGAGAGCCTTAAACTATGTGGTGTGCACCTTAAACATGCAAATCAATTTGGAGCTTAATTAATTGAAGGATTAATAAATATATAATTAGCAAAGTAATTAATCTTTGATTAATAATCATTTCCCATAAATTCTATTCAATCAAG
>NW_021361567.1:0-307 GCF_001605985.2 Dendrobium catenatum | reverse complement strand
GTTGAATTCAAGTTTAGGGTTTAGGGTCACGATGATTCATTGCATTCAACTTGTTTATATTCAAGTTAGCAAGATTCTTAGTTATCTAACTTGTTTATAATATTGTTTACTATTTTTCATAAAATATTCTTGCTCTTAATGTAGTTTCAAATATATTTGATATATCATCAAAAATTAATCATTATTGGTGTGACGCCCCAGGCATCTATAGTGAAAGGATTCGTCTGACATTCTGATTGAACTCCATTTCAGCTGTCTTGCTCGGACCTAAAAATATTAACCACATATAATGAGCTTCAAAAAGCCC
>NW_021361566.1:0-302 GCF_001605985.2 Dendrobium catenatum | reverse complement strand
ATTTAGTTCCAATAAATGCATGGTATTATTTTAAAAATAAAATAAAATTATCATAGGTATTATTTTTTATTAAATCAAAAATAAGTTATAATCCTTCCATCCCAACATAAATAGTAGCCGTCAATAAGGGTGCAAGTGAACCAAGCCAACTTGATAACGAGCTCAAGCTCAAACTCATCTAATAAACAAAATAAGTTTGAGCTTGGTGAGACTTTACTCACGATCTGACTTGCAATAATATAATTGACAGGTATTTTACGTAAAAGAAAATAGCTAATATCTTTTTTTTTCTCGTAAAGCTG
>NW_021361565.1:0-271 GCF_001605985.2 Dendrobium catenatum | reverse complement strand
ACCAACTAAAACTACGAATAATTCGTGCGTTACAATACACACAAGCAGTAAATCTGGTATGTCGAATTCTTAATGACAATGGATATGCTGCCACTCACAAGGTTAGTGAATATATGTTGTTGGAGGCTAGAAGGCGTACTATTACAATATATGTCGAGGCTGAAGAAGTTCTCCCTAAAGAGCCTGCCAGAACAGCACAACTATATTCATATTTGATGTTGTTAGTCCTTCAACTCAAGTATATCGGTTAGTTATCACATAACGTCGAAGT
>NW_021361564.1:0-3026 GCF_001605985.2 Dendrobium catenatum | reverse complement strand
TCCCCGGTGGTGGATAGCTGTAAAAGTTCAACACAGTCCTGATATGTAATTTTGACGGGACGTCGATTCACATAGGAGATAAGGGCTGTAAAAGTAGGATTTATGCTAAGGTTTGCAAAGAATTCTCGAAGAAGCTCGGTATTAAAGGGGAAAGCAAGAGATAGAATGAAATAAAGGGAGGTGTGAGCAAAAAGATCCATTACCAGATACGAAATGTGGGCAGGAATGATGATTCTGGAGATAGTTATCCCACATTCTTTATATTGATGGTATGCAGCTTCATCTTCTGCCTCCCTAAAATGACGGTCAATCCTAGCCCTCGAAGAACTCCCAGAAATTTGTTGAACATGTTTTCCACCAGCCATAGAAAGGAGTTAGCAAGAAAACACAAGATGAGAAGGGATGAAGTGAAAAATATGGCTAGAATGGCTAGAATTTAAAGAAACGACCATATCGTCCAGGCCGATCGCAGAATCGTCCAGGACGATAAGGCACAATAATTTCGTACAGGCCGATTGGTCAAAAAGGCGGTCCGATCGTCCGAGCCGATCAGATATCGGCCAGGACGATTAGACACAGACGATCGTCCCGAGGAGTCAAGCCGGACGACCGTTGAAAAAGCAGATCGTCTAGGCCGATTAGGTGTATCGTCCAGGATGATGTACAATAATTGATCGTACTGGCTGAAGTTAAAATGTTTTAAATTTGTGCCACGTGTATCGTCCAGGATGAACAGTGGATCGGCCAGGCCGATTGTCCAATAATGGATCATCTAGGGCCAATTTTAAGGATTTAAACGTGCTGACACGTGGATCGTCCAGGACGATGACCATAAAATGCATCGGCCAGGAAGAAATAGGTTATCGACCAGGACTATTATCATGATTGCAATAGAGTTCAATTAGATCGTCCAGGACGATATCGTATTGTCCAGGACGATGAGTTACAGCAAGCACAGAAAAGATCAGCAGATGGAATTTGAAGAGAATTTGCCCTATCATCCAGGATGATAAAAGTATCGGCCAGGACAATGTGACTAGAATTTGAAAACAATGAATGATGGTGATGATCAAAGCCCTAAAATATAAAACAAAAGAAAAGCATAAGAAAAGAAAATGAACAACGATAAAAGGCTAAAAAAAAACAATTTGAAAAGAAGCCAATTTTTTTTTTTGTTTTATCAAAGCAATTCATATGAGAATTTCTTAAATAATTTAAACCTTAGAGTTTCAAGAGATCAATAGGTTAACAAATTTCAATCGGAAGAAGGTAGAATATCAGATTTTGTTAACCCTAGATCAGACATCCTTTAGGGTATAAATTGTCTTTTGAAAAATAGAGGCCTAACTCAGAATAACTAAATAGGATAAAAAGAAGATCCATTCAAAACTTGTTTACAAAGAAAATATCTCATAAATAATATGTCAAAGTAATTTTTCTCAATCATGGAATTTGAAATCAAGCCTTTGAAAATCTCACATAACCCATAGTTCTTCTAATTTTAAAAGTTTTGAAAAGAGAGGATAGCTTGCTTTTTAGTGGGCTCATTTTCTGCCTCTTGAATCTTTTGATTGGCTCTTTGAGCATCTTTTGATTTTTGATACACATTTATATATATACTTTTTATTTCAATTTTGGCGTCTTTGCCACTTTCCTTTTTATCTTTTGCAAGCTCAAATCTCTTTTACAAACTCTTAAAATAAGTTCTTAGTTATGAGTATATCTTCTTGATATTAGAGAATAGGAGCACTCTCTCTAACATAGGTAAGAACTACCCACAAAACAAAACTAAAAAATCATATGATCAGAGCAAAGGCAAGATCTCAAATAACTTGAGAGATATTTAAGAACATTGGATATTATGCACAAGATAGATTTTCGTAGCAAGATAAAAAGAATCTTAGTTTCAAAAACCATTGGCTAAAATGAGTTAGACTTTTGTTTAGAGAAGAAAATTATACCACTAAACAAGGTCAGAAGGAGGGAAATTTCTCTCTTTAATCGATTTAGAAATGCTAAACATAATCTCTAAAACTTCAAATTTTAAAAGCTTAAAAAATATATAGGAAACCAAACAAAAAAAAACGAAAACAAAGCAATACAAAGCAAGCACACAACAAAAATAACACAAAACTAATAAAAAAATCATTTCAAGAAATTATAAAGCAGCAAGTTTAAGCAATTTTGAGCTGTAAGCCTCCATGTGTCCAATTATCATATGCTCCCATGAGGTCTTTGGTGAGAGCACACCTGCAAAACTTAAAAACAATCATATTTAGGAACCCAAACTGGTTTGGGCCCCTTCTTTGAAAAAGTAGAATGCAATGTAGGTATGGTATGCTGTGAATCATGCACCTTAGGTCTCCACACCCAATGTGTACTATGGTGAACAGTATAAATGTGTGAGATGTGTCCTAGCATGCCACAAGAAAAACATCTAACTCCAGGAAAAGGATTTCTTAAATGATTTGAGTTATAATGTCTCTTCCTAGGTTTTGGCTTTGGATTCAAAGTAGGAGCCTTCCAATTTCCCTTAAGTGTATCTAATTCATTTTTAATCCTCAAGTTTGTATTTTCTAGAACATCATTCTCAATTCTGAATGCTTTTTGTTCAAATCATCAAATTCATCAAGAAGAGCCATGTGATTAGAATCAATTGTTGAATGATCTTTAAGAATAACTTCATACTCTTTTTACAAATTTTAAATTAGCATGAGTCTTCTTAAGATTTTTTTATGATGCATGAATTTTCTCACAAATCTCAAACAATTCATCATAGGTTGGTTTACATACTTCTTCTTCATCACTTTGCTCAAGATGATCTTCCCCCATTAAGCACAGGTTTGTAGTCTCTTCCTCTGGTTCAGTCTCACAGGAATCAGTACCAGATTAAGCCCAGAATGCCTTTTGAACTCTCTTCTTGTCCTTCCTAAACCTAGGTTTCTCCTCACTTTTTTCCTTTTCTTTGCTCGAGTGATCTTGAAGTGTTGGACAATCGGCTTTCACATGTCCAGGCTTCTTGCATT
>NW_021361563.1:0-202 GCF_001605985.2 Dendrobium catenatum | reverse complement strand
GGAGGTATACTAAGATTCCAAAAAGCAGCAAATAAATTACTTCTGGGCAATTGATTTTTAATGGAATGCCAAAGTTGTTTAGTGTTAAACTTACCATCATTGGAGCAATTAAACAAAATGCAATCTTCACTCTCCATGTTAATAGTAATTTTGTAAATAAGAGTAAGAATAAAGTTAGGAACAATATGCTCTAATAATTCAA
>NW_021361562.1:0-323 GCF_001605985.2 Dendrobium catenatum | reverse complement strand
TAAAACCTTAAGTTTTATCAAGATGCGAAATCTCTGCTTTCAAACTAATAGTTTAATTTGTCATTTTTTCCCTATTTGATAGTCTTGTCTTCCCTACATGCGTTTGTATGCGCTATTTCTGCCGAATATTGAAAAGATGATGGGAAGCATCATTCTACTCACATATTAGAGGGTTTCTTCAGGCTTATGACATTGCTCAAGATATAGTCTGTCACAGATTTTCTAACAAATCTTTTATATATCCTTGCACAAGCTGATTTCAATCCTGCGTGGATCCAAAATATACCCTACCTGGATCCAATATGACTTATATGACATGCCAG
>NW_021361561.1:0-1224 GCF_001605985.2 Dendrobium catenatum | reverse complement strand
AGAGACTGTTTGAGGATGAATCGTAGTGATACACCCTATACAACATTTACTTTTTGTGAGCTGAGGTTAATTTCAAATTTATCACCCCCGACAAACGGTTGCGGGAGGTGGATGATTTTTAGTTTTCAGTTTTTTTAGGTGATTGATTTTATTTCAAGAATTTAGACTTTTGTTTGATTATAGATTTGACCCCTCCGGTTGAGATTTTCTGTCAACGCGGCCATCATCGGGGTGAAGTTGAGGTTGTTTGTATTTTTTTAGAAATTTGGGATATATTTTATATTTCAAGTCATGTCGACTCCAGTCCTTTCAAGGAGGAGGATGAAACTTGAATATTAGACCCGCGCAGCATTCTCGAATCGTTGGATTTGAGACTTAGATATGACGATTGTAGCACATGCGGGTAATATCATTTGACCCTGCGCAGCATTCTCAACAATTTATGTTTGTAACTTTAATAGGTCTGTCGGAGCACATGCAAGGGTTTATTTAGTTAAAGTGATCATATTTAATACGTAAGGGACATTTTAAAATATTTAAATATGATCCATTGTGCAAGTAATTTCATTTAGAAAATGGCCCAAGATTTTATAGAAAGGCCTACGAACGCCTTCTGTCCGCTTGCACACATGTTGCGGATCCGGTGGCGTTGTTCTAATTTAGGTTTCATTTATAGCACATAGAAGATATACCTTTGTTGTTAATATCCCACTCAACATAGTTCACAGGAAATGCTTGTTCAATAGGCATTAGGAGATCGTGCTAGTGTTCGTAGGAGAATTATCTTGCTTGCTACAAGTTCTCCTATTCTTTCCCGTAGGAGATCATATTTTTGCTTGTAGGCTAGTTGTTATGGGCACTACAAATTCCCTAATCCTCCTCATAGGTGAATTGTAGTATACTTGTAGTGGATATTATAAATTATCTACTCCCATTTATAGGTAAATTATAATATGCCGCTCACAAGTCTGTTAATTTCATTTAGACCTTGTAATTTTGTAATATATAATTTTAGTTTAAACATTACATCATACTCATTGTATAATGTTTCAATTTAGGTCTAATTCAAGTATCTTATATTGATTGATTTGAGTTCAAATATGAGTCTGATTCGAGTTTAAGTCCAATTCGAATTTAAATCCAATATTATTTGATCGAATTTTATTTAAAATTGATTTTAAATTTGAATTGTGTTCAAATCAATTTTCAAAATTTTAGTCCAAG
>NW_021361560.1:0-312 GCF_001605985.2 Dendrobium catenatum | reverse complement strand
AAGGGTTCTCTGCCCACACTAGGAGAGTGTAAAAGGATGACAGTTCTCTGCCAACATAAGAGAAAGTGTAAAATGACGACGGTTCTCTGCCGACACTAGGAGAGTGTGAAAGGATGAAGGGTTCTCTGCTCACACTAGGAGAGTGTGAAAAGACGAAGAGTTCTCTGCCCACACTAGGAGAGTGTGAAAAGACAAAGGGTTCTCTGCCCAAACTAGGAGAGTGTAAAAGGACGATGGTTCTCTGCCAACACAAAGGAAAGTGTAAAAGGGCGACAGTTCTCTGCCGCACCGGGTAGTGGTGAAAAGAGTGTT
>NW_021361559.1:0-796 GCF_001605985.2 Dendrobium catenatum | reverse complement strand
ATGCTCGGTACCACTAGGTACACGCTCGGTACCAAGCAGTCTATGCTCGGTACTAAGCGGTACATGCTCGGTACTGAGCGGTACATGCTCGATACCAAGCAGTATATGCTCGGTACTGAGCTGTATATGCTCGGTACTGAGCGGTACATGCTTGGTACCAAGCAGTATATGCTCAGTACTGAACGGTACATGCTCGGTACATGCTCGGTACTGAGCGGTACATGCTCGGTACTGAGCATATACAACAAGCAGAATTTCAAAATTACTATTATAATAAAATTTTGTTCCGGGGGCGCTGCCCCCAGAAACCTACGCAGGGGAGCTGCCCCTTGACCCCGCGGCAGACTGGTACATTTTTGTATTCATGTTGTTTTATTATTGGCATTTGGTAGTACAAATAATTGTTAAAATCTGTCCTATTATTAGCATGACTAGTGGTACAATAAGGAAAGATCATGTATGGAAATATGAAACTCAAGTTGAAGTGTCTGGCGAAGGTGCAAAGAAGGAATATATTTACATGAAATGTAATTTCTGTGAAAAACGCATAACTGGTGGTGTTAAGAGGTTGAAGGATCATTTAGCCTGTACTCATGTCAATGTGGGACCATGTGCAAAAGTACCTGATGAGGTGAAAAAGGAATGCAAAGATTATTTAAAGAAGTTTGTCACCACAAAGGAGGTTACACAAAGAAATATGGAAGAGATGATAGGAAACTCTTCTTATTATGAATCACAACATGAAGGTTCCAGTAGTAAAAGCCATCTAGTTTCTTCTAACCGAGACACTCGAGGT
>NW_021361558.1:0-220 GCF_001605985.2 Dendrobium catenatum | reverse complement strand
TAGTGGATCTCCAAAATTTTGTTTGGATGTCACACTAGGGATTCCATTTAGTGGATCTCCAAAGAATTTGCTTGGATGTCACACTAATCTTTCTTTCTCCATTGCTCTTTTAGATATATCCATAGACGATTGATATCTTGTCTTCGTAGATTGGCGCTAATGAATAGCATATGCTCAAAATTTTTCCATCATCTGGTTGTATCTTGATAGAATTTTAAAT
>NW_021361557.1:0-203 GCF_001605985.2 Dendrobium catenatum | reverse complement strand
CGTACTGTACGATAATAATCGTACCATACGATGAACAAAGACGACATCCGATCGTCCATACCATCGTCCTATACGAATAGTATCTTGTTGAATCGTACCGTACGATATTATATCGTACAGTACGAATTGTTTTTGTACTGTTTGTACATCTTCGTACCAGGACGATGGCTGTTTATGAATATTGTACTGTACGATTGGTAATC
>NW_021361556.1:0-307 GCF_001605985.2 Dendrobium catenatum | reverse complement strand
GAAGCTGCTGGTTGACAGAATTTTGGAGATTCAAATTGATAATGAGATGAGTTCTGACTCTCTCGAGCTTGTGAAGAATCCAATGGGTAATACCATTTCTTCAACTGTTCATAACAAAATTTTTTTGTATGAAGATGATTTATGTTGCAATATCTTGAATGTTGGATTGAGACCTCGGGTTAGAACTTTATGGTGGAGGATTTATAAAGCAATTATTCCTACGAATCGGTGGCTTTATACTAGAGGGCTGGAGTTCAATGTTCACTGTCCTGTTGGTTGCGGTATGCTTGAAGACTTGGATCATGTC
>NW_021361555.1:0-270 GCF_001605985.2 Dendrobium catenatum | reverse complement strand
TTCCTGAACAATTAGTGCACACAAATACAAAATAAAATATCACAGAATTAAGAAAAGTAGTATTAGACACAATAATGTTTATTATCATCAAAATTACAGTGCTTGAATCTGGTTTTCAATAATCTTCCCCTTTTTATGATGGTAAATATTGTTATATTTGGATTTTTAAAAAGTCGTTTTCCTCTAAACTCTCCCTTAAATGAAAATCAACTATAAGAAAAAATGTGTAAATTTTTTTTTTAAAATTTTAAATATTTTGCAAAAAACAAC
>NW_021361554.1:0-6161 GCF_001605985.2 Dendrobium catenatum | reverse complement strand
TCTTGCAGGTCGATTCTTCCGACGATCCACTACATCAGTTGGTATCAGAGGCAGGAGCTTGCGAAGATTGATGGACTGCAGAAGAAGGTCGGCTGTCGACGACGATCGAAGCCGAAGAAATTGGGCGATCGACGAAGATCGACGCCGGATAAGATGGGCGATCGACGAAGATCGACGTCGAAGGAGATGGGCGGTCGACGACGATCGACGTCGAAGGAGATGGGCAATCGACGACGATCGACGCCGAAGAAGACGAGAGATCGATGACTATCCTCCTCTCGAACTTCCACTCCAATAGTGTGATCCGCCGCCGGAATACCCTCCTCCCCAACTTCCACTCCAATGGCGAGATCCAGCACCGGAATATCCTCCGCTTGAACTTCCGCTCAAATGGCGGAACCCATTGCCCGACCATTTAGTCCGCAATCAACCCGCGGCCTTCGTCCGCAACTCGCCTCCACTCCTGCCTCATTTAGTCGCCCATGATCCTTCCGCCGCTTCGTCTCTTAACCACACTCGCAATCCCGACCCCCTCATGCAAGATTTCGCCACTACCACTCCTCCATTGTCGCGCGCTTCCAATCTGGCCATTCCGGCTTCATCCGTTTGCTTCCCCAACAAGCCCGCACAACCCACCCCGCTCCAACGGGATCCTTCCGCCGCTGATGTTAATGTTGTCGAGGAAGAGCAGTTCATCAGGCCTCTTCAGTTTCTACATTCGCAACTTCCCTTTGACACCTCCCACGACATAACCCAGATTCCACCTCCCCCAGCCAACCAACAACCCATCGTCCATGCTTCACTTGAACGATCCAAGATTCAAGTGAGCTTGACCCTTGCCACAGAACCAGAAAAAGCAACTGCTGATAATAACATTGCCGATAAAGAGCCATTCGTAGGGCCTCCGCTACCCACAGATCTGCAACTGCCGCTGCCACTCTTATCCGGCGATCCCAAATCCACTATCAAATCTAATTCCTCTACCTCTATCGCTAGCTTCGACTCTTTGGTTGGAGCAACGCGTGAATCCAGTGAGAGACAACCCACGTTGTCGGACATAACGCTAAAGCTCGTACATCATGTGTTCTCTACATGTGGCAACTTCCCTACATGTGAGTCTATCCGGATGTCACAACAGGACAATTGCACCAGAGAAAGGACACTTACAGTATTTACCAGAACTAACAAGTCGTCGGAGGGCCTTCTTGAGAAAGTCACAGCTGACGATGTCAACATTGGCCTCAATTCAGAGACAAATGAGGAGGCCCATGTAGCAGAGAAGGTGTTAGCAGCTCATCCTTTCCTTTCAAAAATAGACATGTCCTTAGGTGGAATCCATGTCTTAGCGAGCAAGCTGATGCAGACCCAAATGCAAAGCATATCAAAATGCCTACCTAATAATGTCTTCATGGAGGCCATGCCTCAAAATCCGGCATCCGTGGCTAATGCTATGAGAGTTTTTATGCAGATTAATAGCAAGGCAAAGGATGCGCTTAGGAAGCTGCTACTAAGACGAGAATTTGATGCTTTTCCGAATGATGAACAAATGCATGGCATGGCTCGGCTAGCTAAAAATCTGCATGCTTATGTGACCGCATTGCCAAATAATATCCTAACTAAGGAGGCGGCTTTCTTATTGGAGGTAATTAACGGTTTTCATGCCCTTAGCATAACAAAAAAATATACAAATGATAGGAAGGTGTATGGCAAAGCCTCTAGAAGTGGTACTGGGAATGTTCTTTCTGCAGGAGTTAAAATGCCCAGTTTAAATTATACGGATAAAATTGATCCAGCACAATGCAGACAAGCTGCTCGACGAAATGTCATTGATAGATATGATCCCAAATTTGTTAGGCAATATGAGGAGGCTCTCATTAGGGAAGAGGCTGACTAGGACACTCTGCAATGGCTGAAAGAAGGGGATCTTATCAACATTGTTGTTGTTGCTCTTGGGCCTATAAATAAAATTGTTCAAATGCTTAATGAGCTTCGTCAAAGAATCTGTCTTGCTGAAGATGGGGAAAATGACCTTCTAACGCAGCTTCAAACAACAAGGAAAATATAGATTTACCATGAAACAATTTGATCACTGAATACCTCCATGGGCTAGTGGCATATGAGGTAAGAGGCTTCAATTCTGTCAGAAACGTCTTATTAAATGATGATCTAACAACAAAAGTGGGGGACTGTGGCCTTTCAAGATTATATGATCATGGAAATGTTCCTAAGGAAACTCCTGTAATTGGAACCTTCGGTTATATTGCTACAGAGTCCAGTAAAAATGGCAGGGCAACTGCCTCCACAGATATATATGCATTTGTGGTCTTTTTGTTTGAAGTTGCATGTGGAAGAAGACCAATTCTTCAAGATGCTTTACCAAATGTTCAAGAATTTAATGGACTGCGTATCAAACAATTGGAAAAGATCGGAAAAGATGGTGCTTTCGTTGAGAGACGCAGAAACTTTGATCCAGGGATATGGTTATGAGTTTTATACCTACCTCCTTCTTGATGGCGCAGTGATTATTATCATCTCGACAGAGTCGAGCTCTTCTGACACAAGGGGAGTATGATGTAGGAACATCTTAACTAAATGCAGCTTTAGGAATATGCTATCTAAGTTTGTTACTACTAGCTTCTAGAAAGTTCTTATTAGCTTATAAATATGCAAGTATTGTAGTAGAAAAGACATTGAATGAAATATTACATCTCTTTAAAGCTTTAAGCTTGAGTTTATCCTTGTTCCCTAGAAGTGGGATTAAAATCCTTCTTGCAGGTCGATTCTTCCGGCGATCCACTACATCAACTCTCTTGTGTCGTCTCCTCTACCAAGCATTTCGCATTCTACCCTTTCTTGTACTCAATTGTATATACAATACTAAAGGGACCAGATGCGGGTTCTACCTGATACTACCTGAGACCTGATATGGAGGCCACCGAATAAATAATTATAAAGGAAATACCAGCTCAGCCCACGTGACACGTTCCTCTGCTTCTAACCGTTTTGATTTCTACTTTTGCTATTTCCGTATTCCTTTCTTTATTTTTCTTATAGGACTTAATTATAGCATTTCCGGTGATGGTTATCTTCTCCGTTTTGGAGGCTGGGAGGACATATAGAAAATTATCACTCCTTTTACAAACTTGTTACTGTTACATTGCTGTGTAGTTCTCGTTGCAGGTCAGCGGCTACACCATATATTTTTCAAAAATAAATCAGAAACATTATAATTAGATGAATTCAATTAACCATCCTTACTACAACCATGTCAGAAATAAGGCCAAAGAAGTATTTGCAACAAACAACACAAAATGGCAATTTGCAACCACTATGATAATTACAACTGTCATAGATTAAGAAAACGTCAAATAAGACAACCTAATATTTTAAACTTGGAAAACTAAAATGAATTCTGAAAATAGATTGAGTATAACTTCTATAACTGCTGCCTGAAATGAACAAAGGCCACCGTCATATTCAGATCTAAAAAGTTTGCCTGTTCTGTCATTTAAAGCTTCAGAGAAGATTTTAAAAAAGCCGCAATTTCTTGTATCAGGAAATGGTTTTAAACAGAGTAGAATGTAAAAGGAATTGCCAGGCTAATGATCGACAAACAATGAGACCATAGATATAGAGGCCATACTTGTAAGAGTGTCAGGTAAGATCCAGTAGTGCGCTCTTCAGTCGTCCAGATCGCCTAACATTATATACAAAGTAATTTGATCATCTTTTGTCAATATCTCATACAAATTTCTGAACCCAAAATTTTGCCAAGTGCAAGCCAATATCAAGTGGTAGATCTTGCTAAACGTTCAGATAATCTGTTCAGATGCTCTTTTGAAATGCCGGGATTGAGCTGTTCAAGGTTTTGAACAAAAGCACTTGCTTCATCTCTCCTCCCTTGCTTACAATAACCATCCACTATTGAGTTATACGTGTTCTCATTTGGCTTGCATCTATGTTTTATCATGTAGATAACTAAATCGATGGCTTCCACAAACATTGAATTGGCCACATAACTTGCAACAAAGATATTATAAGTAACAATATCAGGCTTAAGCCCTGAAGCCCGAAGATCAGAGAATATTCTGGAAGCTTCTTTCATCCTGCCATGCTTTCCATAAGCATAAATAACAGTGTTGTAAGAATAAAGATCAGGTCGCCCACATTTTTCTTTGATCTCCCTGAGAATACCATCAGCCCTCTCAAAGTCCCCCAACCGACTATACATATTAATCAAGCTATTATATGTAGTCAGAGTGCGAGTAAAACCACTTTCTTTCATGAAGTTAAGAATCTCATTTACCTTTGAAAGCATCTGCCTCCTACCATAGATTGATACCATTGCATTCAAAGTAGTTATATCAAGAGAGCACCCTCTCTTCCTCAACTCCAAGAAAGCCCTCTCTGTCTCTGGCAAAAGATTGTTTTTGCTGTTTACCAATACAAGAGTTTTGAAAAGAATGTTGCGTGGTTCAATAACCCTACCATATATATCTTCTTCAAGGGATTTCATCCTATCAAGCTCCTTCGCATTGGCATATGCATGCAGCAAAGAACAAAAAGTAAGCTCATTTGGTCGACAATTGAGATCCTTCATCTCAGCAAGTATCTTCTCCGCTTGCTGCCAATGTTTTCCACGAGCCAATGCAGCCATCAAAGCATTGTAAGTGGACAGATCTGGCCCAATTCCAGCAGTAAGCATATTCTCATAAATCTCCATAGCCTGGTTGAACAACCCACATCGGCTGTAAGCACTGATCAAGGTATTGTAAGTCTCCCTTTCCGGCACAAACCCAGCTTTCCTCATCTCTTTGAAAACACCAGACACTTCTGTGTCCATCCCATTCTGACCAAAAATTGCCAACAGAGAATTCCAAGTGACAACATCTGGCGTAAAGCCGTTTGATCTGAGCATCCCAAAAATGCTCATCATATCCGCAAACTTTCCACGATTTCCATGCATCTTAATCAGAGCATTGTAGGTACAAAGATTCGGCCTGCAGCCTTTGCTCTCCATCTCCTCAAAAATTCTCATGGCAAGCTCATCCTTACCAACCTTCTCAAAACCTGATATCAGAGTAGTGTAAGTGACGACATCAGGCTCTATCCCCTTTGCTTCCATTTGCACCTTCAGCTCCATTGCTTCTTCCAAAATCCCATCTTTAGCGTAGGCTGAGATCAAAGAGTTGTACGTGACTAAACTCGGAGGAATACCATTGGCATCCATCTCCCCAAGCACCTCCATAGCCTCCTCATGCTTCCTAGACTTTCCATAAACATCCAGTAGCACATTGTAAGTGACTTTATCCGGGCCTAAACCCAACGATTTCATCTCCTTAAATAGCTCAATAGCTTCTTCATGCAGAGATCCTCTGCGGCAGCAACTGATGAGGGTATTGTAAGTGTACCGATCAGGAGCAATTCCATCCCTCTTCATGAATTGAACAAGGGAGACGATTTTGTGCCAGGGCATGAAGAGCTTTCCATAGACATTCAACACAATGTTATAGGTAACAAGCGTTGGCTTAATACCCTCCTCCTCCATTTGCTGGAACACTGAAACAGCGTCACGATAGCGCTCGTTCCGGGAGTAGGCAGTGATTAGGGAAGTGTAAGCGTACACGTCGACAGGGCAGTGCTGAGTGCGGAAATCATCAAGAAGGGTAGCGGCTGCGGAGAGCTGCCCGTTGCGGCCCATGATGCCGATGACGACGGGGATGATAGCGGTGGATGAGAAGAGGGCGTCTCCAAGAGCACGTCGAGCGGTGTCGAAAACGGCAAGGGCAGTGGCTGATCGCTTGTGGAAGTCGAGGGCCTCAACAATTCCGAGAATATCAGTGAGAAGAGAGTTTGGATCGTCGCAGGCGGGGTTGAGGAGTTGGCGAAGGACGGGTTCAAGTTCGGGGGAGGCGGGATTTAGAAGGGAGCGGATAATACGGTGACCGCGGAGGGAGACGCGGGGGTCGACGGACCATGGTTTGCCGCGGTTGGGGTCGTGGTGACGGCCAAGGCGGGGTTTGCGGGAGGTACGCGGCGAGCGGCGTGGTTCAGTAACGGATGGGGAAGAAGAGGAGGAATGGCGGAGGAGATCTTGGAGAAGAGGAGAAGGGGAGAGGGTAGAGATGGGGCTGAGAGTTGGGGAATCGAGGGAGAAGGGC
>NW_021361553.1:0-276 GCF_001605985.2 Dendrobium catenatum | reverse complement strand
AGCACTTGCAGATTTTGTAGTAGAATGCACCATCTCGATGTCTGAAAAGCAACCAAGTGCTTCTCCCTCTCCACCAGGCTGGACGTTGTATGTTGGAGCCTCTAGAGTTTCTGGCGCCGGGGCAGGAGTTCTGCTAATTTCTCCACGACAAGTTGCTCTCGAATACGGACTCTAATTCAAATTCCCTGCAACAAACAACATAGCAGAATATGAAGCTCTTGTTGCCCGTTTAAGACTGGCAATCGACTGTGAAGTGCAAAACCTGGTGATCTATAC
>NW_021361552.1:0-346 GCF_001605985.2 Dendrobium catenatum | reverse complement strand
CTCGACCATGCTGCATCAAAACGCATCCCAAACCTTTCAGTGAAGCATCACTGAATACCTGAAATCTTTCCGTACCAGATGGAAGTGCTAACACTGGAGCAGAATTCGAACAATCCTTCAATCTCCGAAAACTAGCTTCACACTCAGGTGTCCAAATAAAAGCTATTGACTTCTGAGTCAGTCTCGTCAAAGGTGCTGAAATTTGAGAAAATCCCTTCACAAACTTTCTATAACACCCAACCATACCCAAGAAACTACGTATCTCAAACACCGTAGTAGGCCTTGGTCAATTTTCTGGGGATCAACAGAAATACCTTCGCCTCTCATTATGTGTCCCAGAAAAGAA
>NW_021361551.1:0-525 GCF_001605985.2 Dendrobium catenatum | reverse complement strand
CATTAAACTTAGATATGGTTAACATGTAAGTATGTAATGTAGTTTGAGTGTGCATCATACATGAACCAAAATTAATACTTCCCCTTCAAATGAAGAACCATATAAAGAACAGACACTTCAAAAATTCTTTCATGTTCATGTCTAATACACACATGCCCCAACACATGGATGACATGCTAAAAAAATGTTTTTTTCCAAAATTAGAGTCAAATACCATCGGGACACACAATGACAAGGTACGGGCACACCCGGATAAGATCAAGACTTGTGATGATGATGAAGTGCATTTTTTATGAGTAACTTAACAAACTATATTTGTATCACAAATAGTGAAGGTTATATTGAAGAGTACATTGGTGTGGTGTTGAAAATTGAGATGCCAACTGTGTAGGCTCATTTTCAAAAACAAAGTGCTGGGTCAATTACTAGTACATCAAGGTATTTATACTTGACATTTTGAAGATTATATATTTATTTTTACTTTGACTTTGTGTGAATGATATGGTATTCACATGGTATTGATAA
>NW_021361550.1:0-813 GCF_001605985.2 Dendrobium catenatum | reverse complement strand
CTCTCTCTCCCCCCTCAAGGTCTTCTTAGGTCAAGGCAGCAGCAAAAGATATTCAGAAATATTGAACAAGAGCTCTTAAATAGAAGAGCTTTAAAGGAGCTCATTAATTGCAAGTTGCCGACTATATCATCCAGGATGATATGGACATCGTCCTGGATGATCAGTATAAATTCCATGAAATCGGCCAGAGCATCGCCCTGAATGGAAACTGGATGATTGAAAATTGGCTTGATCGTCTAGGACAATCTCAGATCGTTCAGGCCGATCAGTTCAAATCAGAGGAAAATCGTCCAGAGCATCGCCGTGAATTCAAGCTGTCCGATCCCGATCGTCCAGCACTTCGCCCTGAATTTGTGCTGGCTGATATTTATCATCCAAAAGTAACTAAGGTTTTTGAATAGATCGTCATGGCCAATCCTGCGGTCATCCAGGACGATATGATCGTATCAATCATCCTTAATTACCTCCTTGATTGTTTGATCAATTAAGACATAATTGTGAATATCGTCATGGCCGATCCAAGATCATCCTGGCCGATTACCAAAAATAGAAAATACCTTAATTTTTTATGGCGGTAATTTCTTTCTGTTTTGAGCTTATTATCCTAGCCGATACAAGTATAATCAAGGATGATCTGTTAATGATGCCTACCTTAATTAAGAATCCCGAATAAAATCTCTATTTTAAATTAGATCATCCAAGCCGATACAAATATCGTCCTGGTCGATGTGAATAAAAATAGAAATTCTAAGTCTTCCAAAAATGTGTGTGTGTAGAGTTACTTAGCATCAGTCTCTTTGAACATTACAAATA
>NW_021361549.1:0-212 GCF_001605985.2 Dendrobium catenatum | reverse complement strand
CCGCCACTTCCCTCACCATCGCTATGGATCGTCTGCGCCGTCTACCTTGGAGTGATCTCATTTCTCGTATGGTTCTTCTTCCTCCGACAATCCTAGAAGTAGAAGAGTGACTTTTGTGCCTCAAGGTGAGACGATTACTTTGTTAACCATCAGATTCTAGTCGGCTAATCATTTCATTACGTTCATTGAAGTTGTTATTTTAAGGAACTTGC
>NW_021361548.1:0-226 GCF_001605985.2 Dendrobium catenatum | reverse complement strand
GCATGTGTGTGCACAACCTAAACATTCAAATATTGATGGTAATTTAGATAACAAAGTTTGGATTAGTGAATGATTAAAACCTAATCACTCACTAATTGTTCCCCAATGACTTCTATTCACATATTCAATCTATGCTTAAAACTTCAAAGGGATCCCTCAAGTTTACAAGATTTAAATACATATAATTTTGAAATAGTTTTAAAATATATGTATATATAAACCTATA
>NW_021361547.1:0-228 GCF_001605985.2 Dendrobium catenatum | reverse complement strand
CGGCCATGACGATGACCATAAAATGCATCAGCCAGGACGAAATATCTTATCGGCCAAGACTATTAACAAGATTGCAACAGAGTTCCTAGGATGATGAGTTACAGAAAGCTCAAAAAAGTTCAGTAGATGGAAATTTGAAGAGAATTTGTCCTATCATCCAGGACGATATCAAAATCGGCCAGGACGATGTGATAAGAAATTTGAATGCAAGGAAAAAATATTGATGAT
>NW_021361546.1:0-241 GCF_001605985.2 Dendrobium catenatum | reverse complement strand
ATTGCAATAATAATATTAAAATTATGTTAGTCTAAAATGAATTATGAAATTAATAGCCTTAACTTGATCGAGTTATAAGCCAACTTAAATTTTTTGAAAAATTAGATTTTTCTAATGAATTTTAATTTTGTATTACTTTTAAAATTATAACACTTATTAGATCAATTATATTAGTATAATCATATAGGCTAACGATTATTTCTGAAAGAGATAAAAAATAACTAAAATAAGACAATATAGT
>NW_021361545.1:0-306 GCF_001605985.2 Dendrobium catenatum | reverse complement strand
TATAGCATAATCGCTGAAGTTACTGTACAGGAGAAGGTTCAATACTTTGCTGGGTAAGTATACATTAAGAGAAGAATTGATTTCTATTTCAGAAGAATTCAAACCATGAGTTTTTGGAAAACCGTGGGATTCAATAGTGCATGTCCTGAAGCAATATTTTGCTTTGGTATAGGAGGATTTTGCATAGTGGAGTTTGGCGATGCAGAAATAAATAATTTGGTGTAAGCATACAAATTAATAGAAGAAGATTCTGTAGCAGAGAATTGGATAATTTGGCTATGCTGGGAGAAATTTCAGGTATGATAG
>NW_021361544.1:0-238 GCF_001605985.2 Dendrobium catenatum | reverse complement strand
TCCGACCACTCTAGCATAAGTTTCTATGTCTTCAAACTAAAAGTGGAAATCACTAAGCATGACATTGGAGCATTTCTAAACATAAGGACTGAAGGATATAGAGCCCACACCCTAATGAGTGAAACTACATTCAGATGAGATCAAGTCAATAATACAATTAGAAAGAATAGTTTAACCTATCATGTTGCTAGAGTCTCTGAAATGACCAAGAATGCCCGTATCATCCAGCATATCCTTC
>NW_021361543.1:0-282 GCF_001605985.2 Dendrobium catenatum | reverse complement strand
CCTCCTACCCTTCTTCCTTTGACTCCAGAAATAAGTGCTCAACCTTGATCCAATCCCAATTAAAAATTCCAACCTTTACCTCCTTTGACATCTAGCTTTGTTAAATGAAATTTCTACCGCTATTTTAATCGAGAGTATTAGTAGGAAAATTCTAATTTTCCTACGATGTAATTAATTACGAGGGCTTGCGCTCGTAGGAGATTTAGAAACACAGACCTGATTTTAAAAATCAAGTTTTTCAAATCCTTCAATTAATTATCTTTGGGAATTCAAACAAAAATG
>NW_021361542.1:0-384 GCF_001605985.2 Dendrobium catenatum | reverse complement strand
GCCTAGAATAAATTTGAAATGATTTAGGAGGGAAATTGAAGTTGAATAGCCATGGTTTTGAATTTTGAATCATTTTTTTTTTAAGAACTGCTCAATGCATTAAAAATTTCTAATCATTGAGGAGGCTTTAATTGCATTAAAAGGGGTTAATTGGCCTTAAATATGTTAATTTGATCTATTCATGACATGGGTTGACTAAGTCAAAGGTTGCCTTCGTCAACCTAGTCAAATAGGACCAAGATAGATGGGGTTTAAGCCAAGGAAGATCGAGATTGATTTAAAATTGACATAGATCCATTAGAGCTTAATGGGTTAACCTAGGTCAACCCTGGTTGACTTGGTCAACCATATTTACCAAGGGCCTAGGTTTGGGATCAACAAGAT
>NW_021361541.1:0-301 GCF_001605985.2 Dendrobium catenatum | reverse complement strand
ATTGTTCTTATCCCAACATCTGTCATTGCTTTAAGAATAGAAGCTTTTTCATCAACACATATTCCTGCATGATCTAAGAAGATGTCGGTCTTCTGGCCTAGGCAAATCATGATTGTGATTTTCAATAAATTTTTTCACCTTCCAATATCCAGCTTCATCCACTGTAAACCTAATCATAGCTTGACAACCAGTTCGAGTATCTGATATTCGATATTTCCTTTGGATATTAAGATCAGGCAACTTCTTGAAACCAGTTTTTGAACCAACAAAGTCCTTGGATTTTAAATTTCTGGAATTTGGC
>NW_021361540.1:0-352 GCF_001605985.2 Dendrobium catenatum | reverse complement strand
GATTACATCAATGTTCAGCTTTAAACTCATTTCTTTTAAACTTGTTGTGTCTTTTTGCTGATAATGTTCTTCTTTTTTATAATACTTGAGAGGGAATTAGTGAAAATTTTGAAATTATGGAGGTTAACCTTAGAGTCTAAATGTTTTTGTTTAAGTAGATTTAAAATCAAATACATGGACTGAAATTTTAGTAGTAATAGATCTAGTGGTGGGGTTGTGACATTGGGTGATCAAGTCATTAAAAGAGTACATGTTTTAGATATCTTGGGTCTATTGTTCAAAGCGATGGTGAAATAGATGAGATATTATTAGTAGAATTCAAGTAGATGATTGAAGCGGAGGAATGCATTGG
>NW_021361539.1:0-258 GCF_001605985.2 Dendrobium catenatum | reverse complement strand
CCTACTCAAAATTACAAAATTATCTATGAACATTCTACGAGGATGACAATCAGCCAACAACCAAAAAACAGGAAGAGAACCTTTGATAGTCAGTAAGTGAAATCTCTCAACCACAAAACACAGGAACCTGCAAAAAAATACAAATTCTATAAACAACATATTTTGAGATCATGGTTAGATCTAAGGGCAGCAACATCGACGGCACGTAGCTGCACTGTCTCAGACTCGTTACACTGAATTGACATATTGGTCGACTCG
>NW_021361538.1:0-287 GCF_001605985.2 Dendrobium catenatum | reverse complement strand
ATGATAGAAACTACAATAATCTCATATATTTTTTTACTTAAAAATATTAAATTTTTAAGAAGTGAAGATGTTTAAAGTAATTTCAAGATAAAGTAAAGTTTTTGCAAATATTTCTATAAAATCTATAAATGAAAAAAGATATATAATTAATAAATATATTGTCGTTAAAAAAATACATTTAATGACGGCTTCGATTAGAATCTAATAGAAAACCTGCATTCCAATAAACGCAACAGAGGATGGCTAATGCCCGGCGAAATAAAGGATGAGGGAAATGATTAAAGATG
>NW_021361537.1:0-1315 GCF_001605985.2 Dendrobium catenatum | reverse complement strand
ATATTAATCTACAGCACTTCGGAGGATCAACATCTCAGTCATATAACTCAAGTCTGTGAAGTTTTGAGAAAAGAACAGTTATTTGCCAACCCTGCTAAGTGCAAATTCCTCACCGATAGTGTGACCTTTCTTGGATTTATTATTTCAAATCAAGGGATATCTGCAGATCCTGAGAAGGTGCGAGCAATAAATGAGTGGCCAGAACCTAAGAATATCCGGGATGTTAGAAGCTTTCATGGATTGGCTACCTTCTATCGGAGGTTTATTCGAAATTTCAGCACCATTGTAGCCCCCATAACTGATTGTCTTAAGAAAGGGGAATTTAATTGGACGACTGCCGCAACTAGAGCGTTTGAGGATATTAAGAAGAGAATGGTAGAAGCTCCTGTCATGCGTCTCCCAGATTTTTCCAAAGTATTTGAAGTAACCTGTGACGCATCAGGAATTGGAATAGGAGGAGTTTTGTCACAAGAAGGACATCCGGTAGCGTACTTCAGCGAAAAACTCAATGACATACGACAGAGGTACTCTACCTATGATAAGGAGTTTTATGCAATCATTCAGTCCCTTAGATACTGGAGACACTATTTGCTACCCCAGGAGTTTGTAATCTTTTCAGATCATGAGGCTTTGAGATACATCAACTCCCAAAAGAAGTTAAATGCCCGTCATGGTCGTTGGGTCGAGTTCTTACAGGAGTATTCGTATACTATCAGACATAAAGCCGGAACTGAGAATAAAGCGGCCGATGCTTTAAGCCGTAGGATAATGGTCACAAGAGAAATGAGAACAGAAGTTGTCGGATTCGAACGCATCAAGGATGACTACCCCGAGTGTACTGATTTTAAGGAAATATATGCGTTACTAATGACGGGGGACAAACCATCTGTAGATGATTTCTTGTTAGAGGATGGTTACTTGTTCAAATCTCAGAAGTTGTGTATTCCCAACACTTCTCTTCGAGAGTTTCTTGTGTGGGAGCTACACGCAGGAGGATTAGCCGGACACTTTGGGCAGGCTAAAACCATTGCAGCCGTTGAGTATAGGTTTTTCTGGCCCAGCCTTAAGCGTGACGTCACTAGATTGATCAAACGCTGTCATACCTGGCAGCTAGCCAAACAGAGGAAACAGAACACAGGCCTATACACCCCACTTCCCGTCCCAAACCGTCCTTGGGAAGATATCAGCATGGATTTTGTTTTAGGGCTCCCCAAGACCATTAGGAAGCATGACTCCATCTTTGTCGTAGTAGATCGGTTCTCTAAAATGGCCCATTTCCTCCCGTGTGCTAAAACCTTCGACGCCTCTAGAATTG
>NW_021361536.1:0-528 GCF_001605985.2 Dendrobium catenatum | reverse complement strand
CATTCGAGTTCAAGTAGTCCCCTGCTGTCTTGTAGAATTCATGTATAGTTCGATGTGCAAGCTCAAATTTCTCTTGCTTGAATTTTTACTTAAGCCATTTACTCAGTTATCCAAGTTTGAATTTAGTTCAATTGATGTCCAAATGAGATTCAATATTTTTTAAAGTCCTTGGATTTTCAATTCAAATTTCGACAGGCTCCCGGCGTCTCCCTCTTTTAGGAGAAAAATCAAGAGGCAACCTTTCCCCTCGACGCTACATGAGCGCTTCAGGTAGGTGTCAAAAATGACACCGCGGTTGCAAAAGTATTTTTTTTTTATCCCCGCCAGCTACGTGAGCGTTTAAGGATTTTTTTATTATTAAAAAGAGAAAACACATGTTAGAAATAAGCATAGATTTCCCCCCTCTGCACTACATGAGCGTTCGGGGGTACTTATATAAAAATAAAGGAAATATTTTTTTTATATCCCCTTCGCCGCAAGCGCCCCACCGATTTCCCTCCCTACAACGCTACGTGAGCGCGTAGGGGG
>NW_021361535.1:0-486 GCF_001605985.2 Dendrobium catenatum | reverse complement strand
TTATAATTAAATATAATCAAATTAATTATAATTAAATAATAATATTTATGATTAATTATGATTAACTTTAATTATAATTAATTTATTTTAAATGAATTTTAAATAAATCCCCCCACTCTCTTTCCTCGATGTCCGTGTCGGACCGGCAAACCACCTAAACACGCCTTTAGTGGCTGTGGTAGGAGGAAACCCGGTGCGACACCTACGACGAGGTAGCCGAGTGACCCCTCGATCCACGTGTCAACCACGACAACCCCGCGGAGGTATGAACTTTTCAAAACTCAAAACCTTGCTTCAATGTTCATGGCGGACCGGAAAACCGCCCAAGCACGCCTTTAGTGCGCGTGGTGGGATGGGACCCCGGTGCGGCACCTACGGCGAAGTGGGGTCGCTTATAAGTACCCCCAAGCGGGGGGAAATAAAAAAACTGCTTTTTATTAAAAATGATTTTTTTAAAACCCCAAGCACGCCTTTAGTGCGCGTGGT
>NW_021361534.1:0-268 GCF_001605985.2 Dendrobium catenatum | reverse complement strand
ATATTTGTGATCTTCATGGAATTTCCCTGTATTCACTTGTTTGTTCTTTTAGGGGGAGCTAAGGAGAAATTTAAGATATACATATTAACTCAAACAATAATTGTATTGTCATCATCAAAAAGGGGGAGATTGTTGAGATTGTTGCACCTTAGTTTTTTAATTGTAGATATTCTTGCAATATATATGTTTTTTATGATTCCCAAATATTAATGTTTTAATTATAATTTCTCTTAACATAATTTAGAAGTATTATTTTGTTTTTTATGTG
>NW_021361533.1:0-274 GCF_001605985.2 Dendrobium catenatum | reverse complement strand
TGTGGACGCCAGATACATTCCTTCTGATGATTATGAATGTGGCTTTTCCAGCATGCGCATACCCTCCCCCATACCTGAAGCGGGGTCTTCTTTCGTGGAGACACTCTTTCCAACAGCCCCCTTCTCGTCATATTGGCCAGGGGAAACATCTGCAGCAAGGGAGTCACCACCCGCTGGAGGGTCTAGTGCGCCAGAGTACACTCCGACTTTTTTCGAGCTGGCTCCAGTGGTTGAAGGCCCTTTCATTGACAACCCACCAGCACACTTTGTGGAA
>NW_021361532.1:0-235 GCF_001605985.2 Dendrobium catenatum | reverse complement strand
GCTTAGACTTATTTAATATTATATTTTCTTCAGAGTCGGCCATTATTTCATCTATGGATTCATCTATTGATTTAGGGTCACCACCCAAGTTTATATGCCCTATTCACAAAGGTTTGTCGGGTCAAACTTGTTTATTTTTGAAAAATATAAATCCTCCTCTAAACTGTAATCAATTGGCGGCACCATCATACATGATTTATACGTTGCCTCCTCAGTGCAATCTTCTTTTGTCAGG
>NW_021361531.1:0-233 GCF_001605985.2 Dendrobium catenatum | reverse complement strand
TGCGAGGCTGCAAGACGAAGAGATGACGTCGCGGGCGGTGCTGTTCCAGGACGACCGGACAGTGCAGGTCTCGCCTCGTCGCCATGGTCGGCGAGGTTGTCAGGGCTTCAATGAATTCTGAATGCAGCGAAGATGAACTAATAATTGGAAAGTTATAAAGTTTTCAAAGAATTGTTCTATATTTATTTTACTCTATATTTAATTTATAAAAAAAAATATTATATATTTATTTT
>NW_021361530.1:0-244 GCF_001605985.2 Dendrobium catenatum | reverse complement strand
CAATTTGGCCAAGCAATCTGCTTTGGCATTTTGTCCTAGGGGAACTTGAACTATTTTAACATTTGGCACCTGTTTCAGGAGCTCAAGGGTCCGCCGGTGATAATGAGCCAGCTCAACCTTACAAATCTTGTAAATGCCCAAGACTTGATTTATCACAAGTTGAGAGTCGCCGAAGATTTTAAGATTTTGAATTTTGATATCGATTGCAATCTCCAGCCCTGCTATTAGAGCTTCGTATTCGGCT
>NW_021361529.1:0-234 GCF_001605985.2 Dendrobium catenatum | reverse complement strand
CCAAATAAAAATTATATGTAGACACAATTATTTTTCAGATAATGTAGTGTGCAAAAATTTCTCACCATTCTAAAGAAAATTAATTCATAAGTAGTTCAATTAAGAAAATATATAATAATGGTTAATTCTTCAAAACTGTGCAAAGCTTGAACTTGAAGCTGGAATCAAAGCTTTTGCTTCTTCAGCTAATCCAAGCTCCTGGAAAGAGCAATGCCTTCTTTCATTCACACAAAA
>NW_021361528.1:0-320 GCF_001605985.2 Dendrobium catenatum | reverse complement strand
TAAATATTCTGAAGATGATGGGGGAGCTCCTGCACCTACACCTGGACCTGATCAAAATTACTTTTAGAAAATGGTCCAGCATTTTGATCAACATTTTGTTCAAATTGAGACTCATCTAAATCAGTAGAATGCGAGATACCATGAGAACATGGGCTGGATCTGTAGTCAGTTCAACACGGTTAATACTAATGTAGCTATGATTAATAGCTATTTTTTGTGTTCAATCAGCCTCCACCTCAAGATTAGGGCCCCTTTAAGTTCTAGTTGTACTTCTTTATTATTTTTTCTACCACGCTTTTGTGAGTGATGTGATGATATTT
>NW_021361527.1:0-226 GCF_001605985.2 Dendrobium catenatum | reverse complement strand
GGGTACAGAAAAAGTAAATAAACACACCCTAAGGGTATCCTCCAGGCAAGGTACCTGCACAGAAAAGCATTCAAATAGTGCCCACTGGCACAAATAGGTGGCCTACTCTACTGGCCTAAATGACCCTAATGGTCTCTAAGGCTCACAGAAAAAAAAGGGGAGGGTATCGTACCCAAAACCGGAAAAGGCTAAAATCCTAGCAGAAAAACCACGATGCCCACTTCGT
>NW_021361526.1:0-286 GCF_001605985.2 Dendrobium catenatum | reverse complement strand
AAGTTAGAAGTAACATGTAGTCCAAGAGAATCAATATTGTTTGTCAATCATCAAAATATAAGTCATGAAAATAGATTTACAACATAAAGCATCAGGGCTTGAGATTGATGTGGTTTATTTATATTCATGTGTTAGGATTTGTAATATTTCTAGCCTAAATAGATAATAGATACATTTATTTGAAAAACTTAGGGTTATGTTTAGGTGACTTAGAAAAGATATAAGAAATTCATCTCATATCCAGTAGGGATGAAACTCAAACCTACAAAACTTAGTTGCATTATAA
>NW_021361525.1:0-815 GCF_001605985.2 Dendrobium catenatum | reverse complement strand
CGCTTGCGAGCCACTTTCAGCAGGCTCTACCACCTCCACCCCTATCTGATGATCAGGATCCCTCATTTTTTCATTAGTTTATTTTCCTTGTTGTGCTTTTAGCTCATTTGTATTTTTTAGTTTCCTCCTCCTTTTTGAGATGTCAAAAGGGGGAGTAGTATGTCTTATTATGTTTATACTTATACTTGTTCTCTTCGAATATTTGAAAGCTTTTTTTGTTTTGCATTATTTCTTTTGAATTAAATATTGGAGTGTTTGCCATCATCAAAAAGGTGGAGATTATTGTGACTTTAGTTTCATGAATTATGTTTTGATGATTAGTAAATACTCTTGATTCTTTAACTGCCTTTTCAAGATTCAAAGTTCAGAAGAAAAACCAGAGCTAGCTTAAGAATTTGTGGATTAGGGTTAAGTCAGTTTGTAATCTTATTTTTCCCTGATTGAGTCAATTGTAATCCTTGAAGTGATTGATGCTAAGTAACCCTACACACACATGAGAGATTTAAAATCTCTATTTTTACTCACATCATCCCAGACGATCGTTTGTATTGACCTAGACGATAGGGTGAAAAACATAGATTCTAATCAGGATTTCTTGTTAAGGCAGCCGTAATTAGCAGATCGGCCTGGATGATACGTGTATCGGCCAGGACGATAAGCTTGAAACAAAAAGTGATTGTCGACATAATCTATTTAGGTATTCTGTATTTTTGGAAATTGGCCAGGACGATATTACATAATTATGCCTAAATTTATTCGGCAATCATGGGAGTAATTAAAGATGATTGATACGATCACATTGTCCGGGACGATCG
>NW_021361524.1:0-206 GCF_001605985.2 Dendrobium catenatum | reverse complement strand
TGATATGGATTCTGTGTATTGATTCATAGAGATTGACAACGACATTGATATAGATTGTACCGATTGATTGATACCGACATCGATATTGAAATGGATATGATATTGACATATGGAAACTATTGATACGACAGATTCTGACATGATATTGATACATTGATTCGTCGTACTTATTATCAATTGATTGATTGAATGGATTGTTGCCGTAT
>NW_021361523.1:0-414 GCF_001605985.2 Dendrobium catenatum | reverse complement strand
TTAATTGCAAGTTGCCGACAATATCGTCCAGGCCGATCTGGACATCGGCCTGGACGATCAATACAAATCAAAGAAGATCGGCCAGAGCTTCGCCCTGGATGCAAAACTGGATGATTAAAAATTGGCTTGATCATCCAGGCCAATCTCACGATCGTCCTGGCCGATCAGTTCAAATCAGAGGAAAATTGTCCTGACAATAGCCCTGAATACGAGCTGGCTGATATTTATTGTCCTTAAGTAACTTAAGTTTTTTGAATGGATCGTCCTGGCCGATCCTGCGATCATCCAGGACGATATGATCGTATCAATCATCCTTAATTACTTCCTTGATTTCCTGATCAATTAAGGTATAATTTGGAAATTTTGTCCAAGCCTACACGTGGATCGTCCTGGCCGATAATTTAAAATTACAGT
>NW_021361522.1:0-414 GCF_001605985.2 Dendrobium catenatum | reverse complement strand
TTAAACTTCGAAATTACATAACTTTGTCGTTTTAAGTTCGCTGTCAACGCACAGCACCTTGTTTTGGATGTACCTTGAATTCTGCATAGTTTGAACCTGTTTTCAGGTGAAAATTTTGTCTGCATTTTCTGTCATTTCAAAAACAGTGAAATTGCACTATTTAAAAAAATATTATTTTATTGTATTTGAACTTGTAAATTTCGTATTTTTTTCGTTTTAAGCCGGATTTTGACGTATAACCCCTCGTTCTTTTCAGAAAGACGAGATTTATGTTTTGAAACCATTTCCAGCCCTTGGTTTTGGCTGTTTTGACAGTTTTCTGTCTCGGAGCACTATTTGGTTAGCTAATGATTATTTACTTAATTAATATAATAGTATTTTCAGGATACAAACTATTTTCAAATCGCTTGAGAC
>NW_021361521.1:0-961 GCF_001605985.2 Dendrobium catenatum | reverse complement strand
GATCTTCTCCCTCTCTCAAACTCCACCCTTTTCTCACACCCTTTCAAGCTTTCTCTTCAAGTTCCCCCCCTAAAAAATGAAGCTACAATGGCTGTCAAAGACACTTACAAAGTGTCATGTCATAGCTTAAATAGAAGAGCTAAAAATGAGCTCATTAATGCAAGTTGCGACATTATCATCCAGGAAGATATAAATATCATCTTGTACGGTTAGTATAATTTAAGCCCAATCAGTCGGGACAATTTGAAACGATTAGAAGAAGTTTATTCATATCATCCTGGATGATAATATATCGTCCTGGACGATTAGAACAAATCATGGAATATCGTCCTTGGCATCGCCCTGAAAAACAGCTATCCGATGACTAATCATCCAGCATATTTGCCAGGATAATTTTGCGATCGTCCAGGCCGATTTGATCGTGAAATCAAGTCATAATTGCTTTCCTTAAATTTCAGTGAAATTTTAGAAAAATTGACCTGGATCGTCCTGGACGATATTTTATAGTCCTGGACGATCCACCTGGACGATGTCCAAAAATAGGTTAATTTCAAATAGATCTAGCGGCAGATTCTTTCTGAATTGAGCTTATCATCCTAGCCGATACAAAATCGTCCAGGGCGATGTGTTTTGCATAATGATGGCTGCTTTAATGAGGATGCCCTAATTAGGGTTTCTGCCTTTAAACAGATCGTCCTGTCCGATATAAATATCGTCCAGGACGATGTTGCTAAAAATAGTTAACTCTAGAGAACAGTTAGAAACTCTTATACGATGCAAAGCATCAGGAGCCACAATAAATACAATAGACTCAAGAAAAGAAAAAGGGTATAAACTGACCCAGACCTAGTCTACTCAATCTTGAGCTGGTTCCAAATTGCAGTCTGATCGTGTGGACCTGAAATGTTAGTACGTAAGGCAGTCGTAGAGAAATAAGAATGTTTGTTATCATCAAAATCAT
>NW_021361520.1:0-301 GCF_001605985.2 Dendrobium catenatum | reverse complement strand
ATGGACTCAAGATTAAATTTTTCTTATGAGAAAGCATATGATGTCTTAACTTTTTTGTCGCAAAAATTAAAGTAAAAAAATACTCTCAATAGATGAATAATTCATTTCAATTGAAATTAAATAACGGCTTAAATCATAAAGCACATTAACTTTCTCTTTTCTCATTAATTTGGGCTAATATGGTGCTGAGAGATTCATCTTGAACAACTAGAAACCCCAAAAAAAAATTATAGAATGATGACCCTTGATTTAGCCTTATTACTATAATTAGAGACTTCTTGGTCACTCCACAAATACTATT
>NW_021361519.1:0-262 GCF_001605985.2 Dendrobium catenatum | reverse complement strand
AAAAGTATATTGATTTGTAGCTTTGATTGATTGAGATCCGGTTAATAAATGAATTAATCAACATGAGAATTTTGTATGCTAAATTAATTAATTAAATAAAAAATATTTTTATTTAAAAAAAATTAATTGGAAAATAAATTTTATAATTTTTATTTATACTTGGGCTTTTTTCTTTTTATCTATGATCATTTTTCTGCTTTATTTACATTTGAGTAGGATTTATGAAATATAATCATGTAAAATTTGCTTGTATTTTACTAAT
>NW_021361518.1:0-662 GCF_001605985.2 Dendrobium catenatum | reverse complement strand
TTTCTAATAATATTTATGTAAAATAAATATATTTTTTTTAGGTTTTAAAATAATTTTAAATGATTTTTAAAAGAAAACTGTAATAAAAAAATATTAAATTAAATCCTTTTTAATTAACTAGCGGCGGCGGGACAACCACGTGGCGACTTCTGGTGGAGCAATCCAAACCGCGGCGGCAGGTCCACGCAGAAATGACTTATCCACGTCGGCTCGGCACAGCAGCCGTCCGATCTTCTGTGCCGAAGGATCAACGGTCAGGATCGAATCATGCTATCTGATCACGCGGAGAAAGATCAGACGGCGTCGAAACGATCCCGCGGTCTCAAACAGATGGCCCAGAAGCCGTCGGGCGGCTGATTGAACAGAGATCGAATACACGGGAGGCTCAGACCCGCGGAAAGCCTTGATCTGGACCGTTGATCGGGCGATCGACGGTCCAGAAAACGTTCTCCTGGGCTAAGCTGCAAAAATGCCCTAGGGAATGTTTTTTTGGCTCGTTCACTCGATTCGATCAACCAAATCGTTTGAAATTTTAAACCTAAATAGCATATGTGAACAGAAATAATGGGGAAAGATTTTTACTACCTATAGTGCATCAAAAAGAAAGCTATTTAGCTCAAGTGTCCTAAGCTAGGTTTAAGATTTTCACCTAGATTTTTGGA
>NW_021361517.1:0-290 GCF_001605985.2 Dendrobium catenatum | reverse complement strand
TTAACTTTAGTGGTATTTAGTAAATCTTGTAAATTCAGATTTAGTAAATTTTTGAGGCTGTTAAATCATGAAAAATTATTTGATCTGATAAATGTTAAATCATGTTAAATGCTGAGAAAATATTTGGCAATAAATTTCAGGATTTAAGGCAATTACAGATTTAAATATGAAATTAAAATAGTTGTAATTAGTTTTAATTAATAATTATCCTATTAATTATCTCATTAATCACTTAAATATTCTAATACTAATTAATTATTCATAATGTTAATAAATAATAATTATTTGTA
>NW_021361516.1:0-317 GCF_001605985.2 Dendrobium catenatum | reverse complement strand
TGGATATTTTCCTACTTGTGTTTGTCATCATCAAAAAAGGGAAGATTGTTGCAAATCTATTTTCATGGCTTATGTTTTGATGATTGACAAACACTATTTCTCTTGGACTGCTTGTTGCTTCTAACTTTTCAGGAATCAAAGATCGGACAAACAAGACAAAGCCAGTTCAGGATTACGTAGGTTTAGGCTTGAGTCAGTCTGTACTTTTGTTTTTCACTTTTTGAGTCTACTTATAATGGTCAAAGAGATTGATTCTAAGTAACCCTACACACACACACATACTTGAGAGACTTAGAATTTTTGTTTTTACTCATATC
>NW_021361515.1:0-895 GCF_001605985.2 Dendrobium catenatum | reverse complement strand
ATTTTTCACATTGAGGAGAACATTAAATCTATCAAGTTCCACACGATGTCACTTTACATTGTGAAAGCATCTCTACATTTTGTAAACATGCAATAGGGAATTAAGTACGTAGTAGATGTAGGAAGGTTCCAGTTTGTATAAAAGATGGTGCGTTAAATGCTTATCTTGTGCAAAAATTGTTTTTGAGGAGGTTGAGATTTAGTTTGGGGCGACTTTTTTATTGGTTTTTAAAATATAATTTTAGTAAAAAATTAAAATTTTTATACTTAAAACTCTATTTTAAAAATAAAAAAAACCGTGCCAAACGAGGTGTAAGGATGCAAGTGCTTCAAGGATCAATCACTGTTTCTTAAAGCTAATTCAAAAGCTTCAATACAATAATAATTTTTGTGCATTTCAAATTACATGCTTGATATTCTGTTAATAATGAATTATAACTAATATTCATTTGAAATATTTTAATTTGATTTTCATTTTTGATTATGTGTAATCTATCATGAATGGGTATAATATCTGTAGGGACACTACTAAAACATGAGTTTTTTTTGCAATTAATAGCGGTGGGCAAACCGCCACATTAAATATATTTAGGCATTGGTTATAACCGATGCTAGTACCTATTTATTACTCCATTTCATTCGCGCAAACAGATCGTAGGTTATTCTTGCCATAGCTCCGCACAGTCTCTCCTTCAATTCCGCGTATTCTCACTGCAAGAAAATAGATTAATATTGATAAAAACTAGAGACAAAAAGAAAATAGTCGCTAAAGATATCTTTTAGCGACTAAAAAGTAAGACCTCTAAGTAATAAGGAAACTTGATATTAGCCACAAAAAGGGCTGCTAATTTTGTCGCTAAAACTCCAGAGAGTTTTATATATATATATATATATAT
>NW_021361514.1:0-1820 GCF_001605985.2 Dendrobium catenatum | reverse complement strand
TGAAAAAGTCTATGCCATTCAAAAATGTTTATTTAATATTTAAAAATATTAACGTTGTAAAATTATAATTTTAAAATATTTATAAGATGCAGTCACTCATAAGGTAACAAAATAAAATATTTCTTATCATAATTTCATCTGACTATCGACCACTATCAGTCTTCCGTGTGACCATCGTCTAACCACCGCTCGGCCTTCGACTACTGCTGAACTTCCGCCCGACCATCGTCGGTCCACTGCCAGACCGCTAGAATTCCACCTAGACGTCAACAAATGCTGGACATTCGCCTGAGCATTATTGTACAACAGCCTAGTTGCCGACTATTGTCAAATCATCGCATTTCCGCCAAACTTCGGCCCGACTACCAATCTCTGCTAGACTCCCACCCGGCCATCATCGAATCACCGCCCCGATCACCAAATTCAGTCAAATCACTGCCCATCTGCCATACTTTCACTCAGCTCTTCAAACTATTGTAATTCCAATGCCTCTAAGTCAAGGGACTCGTCAACCACTATAATTCACTCAAATTTAGTGGAATATTATTACTTAGCCGAGGGCATGTGATTTTTTCCCTCTTTGAGTTTTCCACATAAAAAAATTATGGTGTTTTTTGCTCTCTCTTCAACTACATATTTGTGCGTTGGATATTCATGCATCGCTAAAATGAAAATTCATTTACTTTACCTCCACGAATATTCTGACCCACAACAACTACAAATGTTCTTGCCATAGACAAATAGATAGGTGTGAAATACCCTAATTATGTGTCTAATTAAAAGAATGCCCTTATTATGCATTTAGTTTTAAAAGCATATACCATAAATAATAGAAGTCAAGCTATCTATTATATTTTAATTTAAAACATTTTATTAATATCATTTAATAGTTATTTAATACTATTTTGTTTCTTATTCATTCTATTTTTCAATGGTATTTTATAATGACTATCCTTTTTAATAAAATAAGTAACTTTATTAACTTAATGCCAGTAATTTATAATAATCTACAATATAATGTGTCTAATTCTCTTTAATTGAATATAATATGTTCAATACATTTAAATATGTTACTTTTTTTATGAGCAATTTTAATATTAGAATAAATTATTTATAGTATGTAATATCATATTATTATATGCCACAATACACATTTCAATAGAAAGAGAAAATGTAATGTCTTAGCATTTTATGAAGATCTAGCACACAAGACTCCGCAAGATATTCTATAAATTTTTACATGAAAAACCCATAAAAAAATCACTATGTATGATCTAATTAAACTGATTTCACTCGTATTTATCATAAGTGGAAAATGATGTCATTTACCATGATTAAAGATGTGTCGATGCAAACATAAATGGATTTTGCATGGTAGAAGTTTGAAATACTATGTTGCATGTGAGTTATATTCAAGATATCATTTGTTGTTTATTTGGTCGTTGTCCTTTGAGGAGAGGTCATCCGAGACCTAAAAAGTTCAGCATAAATCTTTGTGTTTGCCTTAGGAGTATGAGTTGGTGTCGATGTTGGATCAACCTCACGGGTGATGAGGTATGTTTATTATTGGTGGTATTATGTGGTGAAGTCAACATACATATGTTTAGTCAGGTAACAATGATCCAAGCCAGTCGAATGATAGTGTCATAAGGGCCATTGTTGGGGGATGTTTGTGTGAGGACCATAGTTAGAAGTACGTATTCAGAGGATCTTAGGCTCATTTGATTTGTTTTGCGAGATTTGATTATAAACATGCGATATTCGAATAATGTTTAATATAGATATATTTCAAATATTTGATTTGTGCATGTTTAGATTGT
>NW_021361513.1:0-275 GCF_001605985.2 Dendrobium catenatum | reverse complement strand
CAACTGGAATGAAGTTCGATCAGAATGTCAGACGAATTCTTTCACTATTTAATTCTGGGGCATCACAGCTGAACCTACTACAATTAGTTTCCTTATTAACAACCCAACAATCCTCGAACACATTACACATGGAAGATTTGATCATTAAAACTCGAGTATATGTTATGATCGATGGTGGATCTATGCACAAATTCATCCAACAATGATTGATGGAATTTCTAGGCATTGCAGTCATGATTAAAACAACATTCTAGGTCCTTGTTGTTAATGAAGAG
>NW_021361512.1:0-519 GCF_001605985.2 Dendrobium catenatum | reverse complement strand
TTTCCGGCTCATCGTCCGTCTTTGGAAGCTATTCAAAATTTATTTTTAATCTCAAGCTTAATGGTGTTTTCTCTGTCACTGTTCTTAACTATAAGCATATTCTGATTAAGTTGGATAACGATTTGGATTACTGTCGAGTTTTTGCCCATCGATCTTATTTCGTGAATAACTATTTTATGAAGATTTTCAAATGGTATCCCACATTTGACATTGATGTTGAATCCCCTTCTATTCCTATCTGGGTTTCCTTTCCTAACTTACGGCCACATCTCTTTGCTCAGAGTATTCTTTTTGGTCTTGGCTCCATGTTTGGTAAACCATTAAAAATTGATCAGGCTACCTCCTCTGGTCGGCGTACGTCGATAGCTCGTGTGTTGGTGGAATTGGATGTTACCAAGGTGTATCCTAACAAAATATGGTTGGGTTCCAAGAGCTTATGTGAGAGCTCGTTCCTTTGATTTGTTTCTCTGTAGATGTGATTTTCCTCCCAAGATCGTCCGGGACGATATTGAGATCGTC
>NW_021361511.1:0-263 GCF_001605985.2 Dendrobium catenatum | reverse complement strand
CACCCTTTCTCCTTAAATGCCTCTCTTTCTCATTGATGCAATTCTCTTAGAAATCTCTTTCTATAATCTTCACCCTCTTGGGTTATTATTGATCTTACAAAGAAAATATATAATTTTTTTCATATAGGAGGTTTATGGTTGAGGAGGGGAGATTTTTTATTAATAATTATTTTTAATATATCTATTAAGAAATTAACTCTTAATAGGACAGTGGAGTAAAATGAATCATGTTATGATTATTTAACTTTTATATGACCGAATGG
>NW_021361510.1:0-238 GCF_001605985.2 Dendrobium catenatum | reverse complement strand
GGTAAGCAAGGTCACTCCGCCATAAATTGCTGGCATCAGTGTAACCTTACCTACGCGCCACCGACCAACCCCAGGGCCCTAACCGTTCAGCAACAGCCACAACAGCCCTCTCCTCCGAATGAATGGATTGTCGACTCAGGCGCTTCTTCTCATCTCACATCTGACCTCACCAACCTTCACAACCCGTCGATCTACAATGGTATGGATTCTGTGTCTGTCGCAAATGGAAGCTCTATCC
>NW_021361509.1:0-206 GCF_001605985.2 Dendrobium catenatum | reverse complement strand
TAATTCGGATTTACAAAATCCTGAGGGTGTTAAATCAACAACAAGAACCACCGACAGTAGAGAGATAGTGGTTAAAGGTTGATTTCTAATATGATTAGGAACATAAAATAATAAACATTGTAGATTTCAACTTAGAAGAGAGAGTGTTTGACTATCTTAAACAACACAATAATCTACAAAAACTAAGGACGAATCATATATGCATA
>NW_021361508.1:0-226 GCF_001605985.2 Dendrobium catenatum | reverse complement strand
ATCCAATACAAGCCTGGTTTGGAAAATAAAGCAGCTGACGCCTTATCCAGATGTGTGGGGGAGCTTCAGGAATTAGCTTTGTCAGTTCCTTTAATGGTAGATTGGGGGTCCATCAAGGAAGAAAGTAGGTTGAATGATGAGTTGAGGAAGATCAGGGAGGATCTAGAGAAGGACAAGGGTAGTCATCCGGGCTACTGTATTGAGGGCGAGAGACTATTGTATCAGG
>NW_021361507.1:0-907 GCF_001605985.2 Dendrobium catenatum | reverse complement strand
GGAGCGGTGGGTGAAGAAGATTCTTTTAATGTTGAGGAGTATCTTGACTTACAGATGATGGTTGATGAAGCAATTGGAGGCAGCCATGATTATTGCGGCGAGTATTTAGCCTTTGATGCGTTTAGGGTTTCCAGCGCAAGCCTTCCTCTATACTGACTGGCACCTCAAATTCCAACTCTATGTTTGTATAATAATGATTCAGCATTGTAGTGGACAGAATAACAGAGTTCCCTCTGATCTTCTAAAAGTAATTGGAAGAATTGTTTTGATGATGCATGATTGTGAACATTATTTTCATTTCTGTAAAGAACACTTCCGCAACATAATAAAACTCAGTGAATATTGTTAGAACATTGTGGTGAAGAATGCTTCGTAAATTGTTGCTTTTTTATAATTTTTATTGATGAATGCTTATTGATTATCTTGCAATTAATGATTATCTACTCTGTAACTAAACTAACTACTTTTCAATTTTCTTCCGTTGACGCAGGCATATAAATCTTCCAAATTCGTTATCTTCCTTTGAAGTTTTAGCAGCAAAGCAAATTTGTGTAGCGTTTATTTTTTTTAAAATTACCAGAAATGCTGATTAAACCTGAAGATCTTCAAATCTCATAAAATTTCAGATTTTTTTTCTTTGCTATTTACAGACAAAATTATGTCATTTAACCTTAAGACAAAATTTTGAAATGATATTGAACAATATTGATGTTATTAGATTATTTAACTGTTAACTAAACATAGATGTTGAGAAAAAAGAGCGAACTATTTTGCGAGCGTATGTCGAATGCTAAGCACATATCAATTGACTAGAGTCACTAGATTACCATCATTTAAATATCAATCTATGGAAATATAGTTTGGCATATGTTGTGAAACAGATTTTTAACAAAGGTAACAATAATCA
>NW_021361506.1:0-236 GCF_001605985.2 Dendrobium catenatum | reverse complement strand
TCTTTTGAAAAGTATAAAAGAGAAGCATAATATGAAGTAAAGTGTGGTAGAGATGAGGATGCTCAGGTGAATGAGTGGTTTTACTCTTAGAGATCGAATACAAAATGAGCATATACTTGAAAAGGTTGGAGTAGCTCCAATATTGGAAGATAAGATTAGAGAGAGTCGCCTTAGTTGGTTTGGTCACATAAAAACAACGGCCTTCCAATTACCCAATTAGGAAAGTAAATGTATTA
>NW_021361505.1:0-256 GCF_001605985.2 Dendrobium catenatum | reverse complement strand
TTCAACTTCGGCTTCGTTTGGGACGGTATTCTTACTGGCTTACTGCTTTTTAAAACAGCTTTTTAGTACAAATTTTTTCAGAAATTTATGTATGAAAAAGCTACTTTAAAAAACATTAAGAAGATTTTCCCAAATAAAATCTAAGACTCAGAATAATATTCATTGAAGCACTTAGTCAAGAAAACAAAAAACACTTCAAGAAAAGAATTTATTCTTTCGTTCTTTTCAAATCGGTTCTCTTTTTTTTTTTTTTCAA
>NW_021361504.1:0-391 GCF_001605985.2 Dendrobium catenatum | reverse complement strand
CCGCAAGCTCGTCCTCATCCAGTCGTCAACCTGATCGTTTTTTGAATAGTGAGAATGAGGAAGCCTACTACCGATACAAAGCCTGCAAAATTTCCCCTTAAAAAATGCTTAATCAGGCCGCTCTCAATTTCGAGGTAATGGGCCTCTTTGCCTCCACCACCTTTCAATTCCTCCTCACCCTAGCGTTTCCATATAATTCTGAACTTCTTTTTGAATTTCTCGCCAACCTCATCTACACCGTCGATAACACCACTTTTCACTCCTGTGTTTGTGGTCGCCCCATTGAAATAATTAGAGCCGACATCGCCCAACATATTGGGCTGTCCACTGAAGGACCTATGGTTCGCTCGTTTATTACCGATGATTTTGATTGGAGCGATGTAAATAGAGT
>NW_021361503.1:0-235 GCF_001605985.2 Dendrobium catenatum | reverse complement strand
ACTCTAACACTATCCATATGTCATTAGGATGTTTCTTAGAAATATCAAGTTCAACAAGAACACTGGCTACCGACGGATAAGAAACAGAAGCACTAGCTTGTTCCATTTGTAATGGTCTACCTAAAATAGAAGCAAGACCAAATAAAATTTGTGAATTAAAAAATAAAGTCTCAGGTTTAGAAAAGAGATCCATATAGAAGCAATAGGCAATTTCTCCCTAACATCAAAGTCCGGT
>NW_021361502.1:0-387 GCF_001605985.2 Dendrobium catenatum | reverse complement strand
TAGATTTGAATAAAATAGCTTTTTTAATTATCTTGGTGGTAGAGGTTTGGCACTCAATGGCATTACCAAATATTTTATCATTCCTAGCTCTCAATATGAAGTAGATGGTATCACTAATCAAAAGATAGTAGAAACATTAAAGTTCCCTATGAACATTAAGCTCCTCAATAAAATTAAAAGATTGGAGTAGGTTTGGTCTCATGAGAAAAATACCACCACATGGGATTAGAGGCTTAAGGATGCCAAAAGAGTAATTGCATTAAAAAAACAAAAAAAAGACGTGAGTGAGATTCAGAGGAAGAATAACAAAATTGGCATGTAGTGTCAACCAATAAATCATGATAAGCAAAGGTCATAGTCATCTTTAAACTAGATTTAAAGGCTAAC
>NW_021361501.1:0-384 GCF_001605985.2 Dendrobium catenatum | reverse complement strand
CATCAACGACTCAAAAATATAAAGACTCAATCGTGGCCGTAGATCGTCGGTCGCGTCTCTGATAAACTCTCTATGATGATCTGATGTCCCCATCATTCTCCCGGGGTGGGAGAAAACTCAACTCCGTCGAATAGGAGTCTCTGGCGCTCTCATAGATCTCTAGTGCATCTAGTTCAATCTGCTGCAGCTCCTCACGATCTAGCCACGTGTCCTCTGACTCGGGCTTTCCTTTCCACCTGATCAAATATCTTCTTCGTCCTCCTTCTCTTGTGGATATGATCTCATCACTTAAGACTGCCTCCACTTGTTCCGCCATAGGAAATTTGGGAATATTTGATAGTGGAGGTTGGTTTGGGATCTCACAGGGTGGGTTCACACAAGGCT
>NW_021361500.1:0-315 GCF_001605985.2 Dendrobium catenatum | reverse complement strand
GATGAATAGGGAGCAGAGACATCCATTTATACCTTTAAAAATTTAGGAGTTTTTTGAGTTGGTGGAGCGGGTCAAACTGATAATGATTGATTTAGTAGTATCAACATCTAGATACGAGGTGGGTTATATATATGTTATTAGTAACAGGATCATAAATGAATAGAGTAGAGAAAAAGATTGAGAGAGAGATATGTAATAAGAAAAGCAAGTATAGTGATTTGAGAGGATTTGCATCTTTAGTATCTTTTGGCAACTATGGTGAATGCATTCATTATGGCCGATGAGATACGGGTCAGTGCTACTTGTTGATAGGGC
>NW_021361499.1:0-204 GCF_001605985.2 Dendrobium catenatum | reverse complement strand
CCCGATAATGATAGAGAACTTTCGATTAAGGCTAGTCATCAATCAGATACTTAGAGATACGTGCATCTGGCATATAGTAGCAGCAATGGGTTGAATAATGGAGAATGAGTATTGGAAGTTTGAAGGGTTGGAAGATTTAGAAATTTGAAGGTTTTGTATTTAAAATAGAAATTTTCACCACTTACACTTAAAGCGCATGGTGGG
>NW_021361498.1:0-285 GCF_001605985.2 Dendrobium catenatum | reverse complement strand
TTAGAAAGTCTGGGAAACATCCATTATGGATTAGAGAGGGCGTATGGGCAGATCTGAGTAGTTCTGAGTTCACAAAAATAAGAGAGCAAAATAAGAGAGCAAAATAAGAGAGCAAAATAAGCAGAACAGAGCATCTCATTTGGGGGTTTATGAAGCTCCATTCATACAGATGGATCTATTCCTCATACTAAACATAGACGACAACTCGTAAGTGCTTTTAGCTTATTCAATAAATATATGTATATTATTTTAACAATATATACTATTTTTAGAAAGAGTTTCTTG
>NW_021361497.1:0-257 GCF_001605985.2 Dendrobium catenatum | reverse complement strand
TATTTTTCATATTTATTTTCTTATATTATTGACTTATTGCATGTATACAAGGAGTACAATCAATATTATAAAATGTTTCTCCAACACATTAATCCAGTTTCTGTTAAAGAAGGCAGTCTTATTATTTTACCCATAATTTTCAAAATGTATTTGATACTTATTTTAGGCAGGTTGAAAGAGAAAGTCTGGAAAAAATATGATTCCTTATCAAATCTAGAACACAAGGATTTCTGAATATGAATCCCCTACCATTTTTA
>NW_021361496.1:0-218 GCF_001605985.2 Dendrobium catenatum | reverse complement strand
TGATCATGTGATATATTCAGTATGTAATTAAGATACTAATTTAATACTGATATAGAGTAATTATATAACATATGTACATCATTATAGGATTTTACTACATTAATATGATTTTGACAATCTTTATTGATATTTTGGTTATATCACTTTATACGATTTATTTACTAATTGATAGTACTAATGATAATTGCTTTATCAATTTAACACCCATAATGGTTTAT
>NW_021361495.1:0-234 GCF_001605985.2 Dendrobium catenatum | reverse complement strand
ATGTCCGTAGGCTAATCCGGACTCGCCATATCACCTAATACAAGGTGCATTGGGTGAGTTAGTGTGTCTGAATTGACCCCCGCATGTGTCCGAACTTCGTACGTAATAATCTCTCCTATTTTCAAGGCGACCCTTAGTCATAACATGTCTGCTACACAATCAACTATAATGAGTTGAGCTTATTAATTTTATACAATCATATCATATTAACAATTTAGTAGCATCAAAAATATG
>NW_021361494.1:0-202 GCF_001605985.2 Dendrobium catenatum | reverse complement strand
TCGGCAATAACGAGAAATATCATTCTGTGAAGACCAATATTGACCTAGCTTTACCAAGCAATACCGAGCAATACCCTGGTATTACTAGGTATTGCTAGGTATTGCTCGGTATTGGTCTTCACAGAGCGGTATTTCTCGTTATTGCCAAGCAATACCGAGCAATACCTAGCAATACGCGAACATAGCAATTTCGGGTTCTGGT
>NW_021361493.1:0-654 GCF_001605985.2 Dendrobium catenatum | reverse complement strand
GTTTAGTGTATTGCTCCCTTTGTGATTTCATTAACATGAGCATCTCCGGCAAAGTTTTATTATGATTTTATCGATAGGAGCATATGTTCTAAGCCTATTTCCTTTGCAAGTAATTGATAAATACCTCGATTCATGAGAAGATTTGGTAGTTGGAGTTATATGTTTCTTCCCCTAAGAAAAATTTGTAGTATTTGGCAACATGGACTTGTTTCTAATTATGCTGATGTTTATGAGAAGAATGATATAGATCCAAGTTAAAGTGGAAACTATTGGAGGTTATACTCATGCATTGTTTTATTTACATTTACAAAAGGAAAGCAGAATAAAACGAAATATTTTCTTTATGCCCTTATGTATCTCATGAAACATAAAATTTGGGTATGAATTTGTATTCTTTCAATCATGATTCATGACCTTGCATATGAATACACACATAGAGTACCACATTGAGTTTTGGATTCAAAGTTTTAGATGAATAGTAATTGGTGGTTATATTGAGTTTCGTCAATAAGTGCCTTTTGGATCGTTGTGTTAATACATGTGTGGACTCATTTGGAGCAAAGTTTACTTTACAAAAGCGATTGTTTAAGCCATGATATCTTATAAGAATTTCTACCTTGTTGTTGCTTATGAGAGGTCGTCGAGCTTTGTAGT
>NW_021361492.1:0-319 GCF_001605985.2 Dendrobium catenatum | reverse complement strand
ATATAATTTTTTTAATTTATTTTTTTATATATTGAGTTTGCCCACCATAAAAAAATGATATGGATTCGCCACTGGTCTGATCTATTTTAAGAAGCTTTGCAAGCCCAAAGTTTGAAATCCTTATATTGAAGTTCTTGTTAAGGAATACGTTCTACGGCTTTATGTCACAATGAATGATATGCGTGCTATAATCTTCGTGTAAATATCAAAGCAGCTCGCAATCCCGAGTATAATTTTCACTCTCTATTCCCAAGCCAACCAAATTTTGCTTAAGAGGTAGCTTTCAAGGGAGCATTTACTCATGTACCCATAGACAAGA
>NW_021361491.1:0-241 GCF_001605985.2 Dendrobium catenatum | reverse complement strand
CGGATCGGCGAGGGATGGTTGGGAGACTGAGGGAATGAGAGGAGGTGAGGGAGGAGAAGGCATTGGAGCGAGGAATGGAGAGAGACGGTGGGGAGGGAGAAGCTAACGCCATGGCGGAGGAGGGAGAGGAATCCGATCGAATTGAAGCCTTTGTCTTAATTATGACTTTAGTTGGTTGGAGTAGTGTACTAAATAATCGACTTAATTGAATTGGGCCGGGGGTTGTTACAATGCTGTAGGT
>NW_021361490.1:0-1988 GCF_001605985.2 Dendrobium catenatum | reverse complement strand
ATAATATTATAGGTTATTAATTTGTTATTAATACAATGAATGATGAATAAAAAAATTATGAATAAGTTTATTTTAATCTACTGATTGAAGATATATAGATGTTTACAGTTTGTGGAATTTTTAGAAAATTAAAAAAAAAAGACTCAAAACTTTGATCTTTGGCTTGGTACTCATTGGAGTCACACTACTCCCAATTTGTATCTCATCAATTGTTGTTTTACCCGATCCTTTGATATCAACATCCTGTATTTGGTGTTGTTCCAAATCGGGTGGCTGCACCTCACCAAATAACATTTCACCTAGAACTTTGCCTTCAACATCCTATAACATGGACTGCTTCAAACTGGATAGAGTCTTAGCTGAATTATCACCAATAGGATTCTCCTCCTTATCATGAATATGAGTCTTAATTTGAACTTTTGTAACTTCCCTCCAAACAGCTTTAGAAGCTATAACTGAAGCAGTTGGCCTGCTATTAGTAACCTAGTTCTTATTTCAAGATTTAGAATTATTAGATCTTGTTCTTTTGGAAACAATGGACCGAAATAATGGTCCATTCCCCATGATCCATGTCTATAGCCGAAGGATGTTCATTAGGAGAGCTAGCTTCAACAACCAAGCTATTCATTACACTGCTTGCCAATCCAACATCCTTTGCACGTCAAAATTCAGCTGAGTTATAATGTTTCTATTCACCATTATTAACTTGCTACCTAGGTTGAATACAAGCCTCCCTACATACATCGGCCTTGTGCCCAACCTTCCCACACTTCAAGCAAATCAAAGGAATTTCTTCGTATTCAATTGGTTGGAAGAATGTCCCACCCAACCCTTGAGCCTGCATGCCTTTAGGCAACCTTTTCGATAAGTCCAACCGCACACATATACAAGAAAAAGCACACCTATTCTGTTGCAAATTCAGTTTCATGGACTATGTTTTGATGATTGGCAAACACTCTAGCTTTTTTTCAACTTCCTGTTACTACTGACATTTCAGGAATCAAAGATCGGACGGAAATCATAACCAGCTCAAGATTGGGAAGATTAGGGTTGAATCAGTCTGTATTTTTCTTTTCTTTCTTGAGTCAATTATAATTGTTTGAAGTGACTGCTGTTAAGTAACCCTACACACACACACACACTTGAGAGATATAGAACTTGTGTTTTCACTCACATAATCCCGGATGATATTTATATCGTCCTGGACGATCGAGTTCAAAACAGAAGCTCTAATCAGAATTTCTTTGTTAAGGCAGTAGTAATTAACCTATCGGCCTGGACGATACCTGTATCATCCAGGATGATATGCTCAATACAGAAAGAATTTGCTGCCATGATCAATTTAAGTATCATGTATTTTTGGAAATCGGCCAGGATGATTCTTTGATCGGCCTAGACGATATTATATAATTATGCCTAAATTGATCCGGCAATCATTGGAGTAATTAAGGATGATTAATACTATCACATCGTCATGGATGATTGCAAGATCATACTGGACAATCCATTCAAAAACCCTTTGTTTCTCCTGGATGATAAATATCGGCCAGTATAAATTCCGGGCGATGCGCTGGCCGATTTGGATCGGACAGCTCAAATTCAAGGCGATGCTCTGGATGATTTTCCTCTGATTTGAATTGATCGGCCAGGACGATTATGAGATCGGCCAGGACGATCGTGAGATTGTCTGGGACGATCAAACAAATTTTTAATCATCCAGTTTGCATTCAGGGCGATGATCTGGCCGATCCTATGAGATTTGTACTGATCAGCCAGGATGATTTAAATATCGTCCTAGACGATAAAGTCGGCAACTTGCAATTAATGATCCCATTTGAAGCTCTTCTTTTTAAGAGCTCTTGTTCAATGTTTTTGAATATCCTTGGCTGCTGTCTTGACCTGAGAAAACCTAAAGTAGAGAGAGAGAGGGAGAGAGAGAGTGTGGATATTATGAGGGGGAGCTTATGAGGGGATTCACAAGGGTTTCT
>NW_021361489.1:0-335 GCF_001605985.2 Dendrobium catenatum | reverse complement strand
GCTTCGTCCTGGACGATCTCAGCTTTAAATGGACTTCGTCAAGACGAGATTTATTATCGTCCAAGGACGACTTGGGCTCTGAAAAATTTTTGTCCAGACGATCCAACATTTCGTCCAGACGAACCATACAGACAGAACAGTTTTCCTTGAACAACCTGTACCAATCGTCCTGAACGATCCAACTTCGTCCTGAACGATCCAACTTCGTCCTGGACGAACCTGGAGCAAAACTGACATTACAATCTCCCCAACTTCAAAAAAATGTCGTCCTCGATATTGTCCAATCCAAACTCAGTCAGACGGGTACGACTGTCTCATGTCCGACTCTTTCTCCC
>NW_021361488.1:0-269 GCF_001605985.2 Dendrobium catenatum | reverse complement strand
CATGGCCTCGGGAAAGAGCCCAGGCACGAGAAAACCAGCGGCCGGCCGGAATCCCATGGGGTGAGAGCAATAAAACTATGGTGGAATTCAAGGAGCCACATATGGGAAAATAAAAAAGCAAATCTTGGAATTTCAAAAGCTGGTTTGGATATCCAAGAGACATCATAACTTAAAACATTAAAAACATAAAAAGTACATTTAATAACAAGATAACTATGAACTAAAATCATAGCTAATAATGAGCTAACTCTTAGTTCAATAAATGAACT
>NW_021361487.1:0-303 GCF_001605985.2 Dendrobium catenatum | reverse complement strand
AAAAAGGGGGAGAAAATATTGTTTGTTCATTTTTTTTTTGTATTTTATTCATATTTTTGTTATGTATCGTATTTTTGTTCTGCATCATATATGTTTGTTTGTTTTTTTTTTAAAAAGAGATAAAATTGTCATGCAAAGCCTCCTTATTCTCACATATTTATCAATTCAGGAGGAGTTTAGGAGATTCTTAGAATTTGAAAATTATATAAATAATAATTGTTTTGCCTTCATAAAAAAGGGGAAGATTATTAAGAGAGTTGCTATTTGCATGTTTTATATTCTTGCAACTTGTGTAATTTTGAT
>NW_021361486.1:0-412 GCF_001605985.2 Dendrobium catenatum | reverse complement strand
GACAACAGCAAAAAGTGAAGAAAAATAACTTGAAATGAAAGCACATATATGAAAATCATTTGATAAGGTAATCTTATCAGGGATTGAAATATGTTATGCAAATAAAATTAAAAACACTAGGTAAATCACAGAGATTCATATAATTTAAAAAGTGATATAACTTAGATAATAAAAAGAATTTATCAAAGATATGAGTCAGTTTAGACATTAAGATAGAGAATATCATTGTAATAAGGATGAATGTAAAATTGTATATTTTAAATTTCAATATCAATTATAAATGAACATAAGATCAATTTGAATTAAGAGATTAAAAGAGTTTGGAAAGAAATAACTACTACATGTGGCGCTTTGCGCTTCTTTTTCATAGTAGTAGCACATTTGTGTGCATCATTTTTATTTTGGGCTTATT
>NW_021361485.1:0-985 GCF_001605985.2 Dendrobium catenatum | reverse complement strand
AGGGAAAGAATGTATTATTGTATTTGTATCCATTTTACAAAAATTAAAAACAATAAAAAATTTGATTTCCCCTATTTTTTTAAAGTTTTATTTTAGTAAGGGGGAGATTAGGAGAAAATCTTTTCATTTTTGTAAATTCAACCAGTAATGTTTGTCATGATCAAAATGGGTGAGATTGTTGCAGATTTGTTTTCATGGATTATGATTTTAATGATAGCAAACATTCATGATTTTTTATGACTGCCTTTCCTACTAACTTTTTAGGTCCACAAAAACAAGTGCAACTCAAGCCAGCTCAAGGATGGGTAGATTAACTCTGTGTCAGTTTGTATTTTTTCCCATTCTTGAGTCTATTGTAATCAATGTGGTTCCTGATACTAAGCAACCTTGCACACACACACCTTGGGAGAATTTTTGACTATTTCTTAGAGTTTACTTTTTTTAGTAACATCGTCCGGGATGATATTTATATCGGTCTGGATGATCGGATCAAAAATAGAAACACTAATTATGGCATCCTTTTTAAGGCAGCCGTTATTAAGCACATCATCCTGGATAATTTTGTATCGGCTAGGACGATAGGCTCAAATAAGAAAGAATCAACAGCCAGATCTACTTAGGTATTACTTATTTGTGGACAACATCCCAGGCATCATCCCAGGCATCAGCTTGGCCGATCCAGCATAATTTTTCCTAAATTAATCAAGTATTTAAGGAAAGCAATTAAGATTTGATTACACAATCACATCATCCTTGACGATCGTAGGATCGGCCGAGACGATCCACTGGACTATTAGACATCAGATTGCTCTTATTCAGGGCGATGTTCAGGACAATATTCCACAATTTGTACTGATCGGCTAAGACGATATATTACCATCCTGGATGATATGAAAAAATTTCTTCTGATCGTCCCAAATCATCCTCACTGATTGGGCTTAATTTGCACTGATTGGCTAGGATGATATACATATCAGCCTAGATG
>NW_021361484.1:0-330 GCF_001605985.2 Dendrobium catenatum | reverse complement strand
AGTTATTTGTCTTTTATTTTTGTTTTGAATTTTGTGATTTTTGAGTGTTTTGAATGAGTTTATTTTAAAGTCTGTGGTTTTGTCTTTGTTTTCTATGTTTTAAATGTTTTGTTTGATTTTCTTCAATAAAAAAATTCAAAAATCCAAGAATGTGTTGAAATCATCCGGGACGAAATTTTCGTACTGAACGATGTGTGTAAGATTCAATTTGCATGATATGAAACGTTCTGAGAGTAGTTTTAATGTAGTTCGTCTGTACGATCTTATGATCGTCCAGGACGATTTTTTTTTATTTCATTAATATCAATGCATGTTGTACTTGATTCAAAT
>NW_021361483.1:0-249 GCF_001605985.2 Dendrobium catenatum | reverse complement strand
CCAGAAGAATAGAGAATGAAAGATGATTTTGTGTTTGATGTACTTGTGTTTGTTTTAAATGTTTGTTGTGTTAGTGTTTATTTTAGTATTTGTCTTAGTTATGTTTATTGTTTTTATTATTGTTTTGATATTATGAAATGATCATGTAATCTTTCTCATTAATATCAAAATATATCGTAGTTGATTTAATTTTGGTTTGTTTTTTGGAATGCGCTTAATTATTATGAATTTCATTAGTCTTATTTAATC
>NW_021361482.1:0-242 GCF_001605985.2 Dendrobium catenatum | reverse complement strand
TTTTGTACTTTTGAATGCAGTACCATTATCTGAGATTATGCGGCGTGGCACACCGAATCTGTAGACGACATTATGGGTAAAGAAATTAATCACATGCTCCGATGTGACCTCTCTGAATGGAGCTGCTTCTGCCCACTTGGAAAAGTAATCCGTAGCTGCTAGAATGAAGCGATGTCCCGCTGAAGATGGTGGATCTATCGGTCCGATAATATCAGTACCCCAGCATTCAAATGGCCAGGATG
>NW_021361481.1:0-239 GCF_001605985.2 Dendrobium catenatum | reverse complement strand
ACAGTTTTGTAAAATTCCGACGGCTTTGCGGCGGTTTAAAATCCGCCGGTAAAAACCGCGTAGGAAACGTCCGGCGATCATGACGGTTATCATAAGTTTTCGGCGGTGTATTTCCAGCGGTTTATTGGCGGTAAGTACCGCCGGTTCTATTCTGACGATCATGACGCCAGTGACCGCCGGTAAATGCATACCGGCTGTTTAACTGTAATATCAGTTTTGCTCCAGGTTCGTCCAGGACG
>NW_021361480.1:0-327 GCF_001605985.2 Dendrobium catenatum | reverse complement strand
AAGGCGAGGGGATACAATCCATTATTAGCATCAATTCTCACAGCGATCAGTAACGTGCCTCGATATTTGCCTAACAAGAATGTGCCATCAAGGCAAAGAACAGGGCGACAGTAACTCCAACCATTTATCGAAGGTCCAAATGAGAAAAATAATCTCTCGAATCTATGATTCTCAAACGATTGTATCTTATAAATTGTTTCAGGCATTGAAAACACAATAGCATCCATGAACAAATTTATGGTTCGGTAAGACTCCTCCCAGCTACCAAATACTGTTTTCAATGCTTTTCATCTGGCATCCCAAGCTTTCATATAAGATACTTTTATA
>NW_021361479.1:0-216 GCF_001605985.2 Dendrobium catenatum | reverse complement strand
TATGAGTTCTAAATTAAATTTTTGGAATGACTTAGAAAAATTAATACAAAAGATATCTCTTTGAGAAAGATTTTTTATTGGAGGAGATTTAAATGGACATGTTGATAGAGAGGTAGATGATTTTAAAAGTATTCATGGTGGCCATGGATTTGGAACGACGAATGAAGGTGGCATAAAATAAAAAATGGATATAGTACAACCCAGATTGACTATTTT
>NW_021361478.1:0-212 GCF_001605985.2 Dendrobium catenatum | reverse complement strand
AATTCTCCCAATTTAAATTTAATTAAAAAACTGTCATAATTCCCCTTTCCTTAATAATTCAAGTTTGAAAATTCCTTAAGTCCACATTCATCGTATGTGGACACATTCACCGTATGTGGACACATTCAACGTATTTGAACACATTCAACGTATGTGGACGCCTTCCCTTTTTCCCCTCTTTTGGCCGACCCCCTCCGTTCTACATCAATTTG
>NW_021361477.1:0-242 GCF_001605985.2 Dendrobium catenatum | reverse complement strand
GTGACACTTCTCCTCCTGGGTGCTAACATAGTGTGGCGCATATCGGGACAAAGATGTAAACTCAGCTTCATATTGCATAACTGTCTTAGAACCCAGAGTCAGATTGAAGAATTTGTCTTGCAGAGCTAGTTTGGCTAAAGGAGGAATAAACCAGTCTCTTAATACCCTTACAAAATTCTCCCAATGTATACTAGTGATAGGTATATGTCCAAATTTTTCTCTATGTTGTGCTTGCCACCACC
>NW_021361476.1:0-384 GCF_001605985.2 Dendrobium catenatum | reverse complement strand
GAATGAGTATTTCTTCAACCCGTGGACTACGATCGAAATGAAGTTCTTCTTTGGTTGAAGTAGGAGAATGACGGGATCTCCTGAAAGACTCCAGGATGTCGACCATCACCATAATTGTCGTCGTTATGGGCCTTCTTTTGGACCCATCTCTGACGAGTTTTGTTGGTAGGGGCGGATCTCCGGGAGGCTGTTCCGGATGTCACGCCTGATCTATCATTTTCTTCAAAGATCTTTTCCTTTCAAGGCTTTGGCCTCCATATTTGTTCGCCCTTCCACCGGGACCTCTCGGCGACGGATCCCCGAACATACGGTTCAGGTGTCACGCCCCGATGCTCACCGCGTGGAGTTTGTTGTCGATAATCTCTTCTTTCAACTATCACAGCA
>NW_021361475.1:0-312 GCF_001605985.2 Dendrobium catenatum | reverse complement strand
AAACTTTGACTCATAAACCAAAGACACCCTAAAGTTGCTGCACTTGGAAGAAAGATACAGGTAGAGTAGCACTTGCAGAGAAATGAAGAGATTAGAAGCCAAGAAGAAGGGTGGAAAGAGCCCACATGATTTCCGGAGGGGAAGAGAAAGAAGACGGACAAAGCTCGCAAGCTTATACAAGCAAACCCGCAGGTTATAACTTTTCCAAAAATCACATTTCATTCAACTCTTTTAAAACAATACAATACCCCCCATATATATAGATATGAAAGGGAAATACAAAGAGACTCCTAATAAATTCCCATAGGAATT
>NW_021361474.1:0-253 GCF_001605985.2 Dendrobium catenatum | reverse complement strand
ATTACTCAATATACATTTTATTTTATTAAAAACTTATAAAAATATTATATAATGATTCTCATATTGATTTAATTGTATAAATTATATCATATTTATATAGTATTTGATACGTTAAAAAAATTGTCTTAATCGTGCACGAATCTCGAGATATATTAAAGTAGAAAACTTTCAAAATTAATCTAGGGATCATATGAACTCCAAATTTAACCACCTTATAGTCAAATTGAATGTCTTAAAGAGACAAACCCAATGA
>NW_021361473.1:0-1166 GCF_001605985.2 Dendrobium catenatum | reverse complement strand
TGATCTTCTATTAGATATGTTTTATGAAAGGAATTTTGAAAAATTAATATTTCTTTTTTCCGTTTATTCCTTCATTTGGATATTGGATTAAAAAGTTTTTTAGCCTTTAAAAGAACTTGAGTTTGGATTATTAAATTATGAATTTCAAACTTTTTCTGGGCTATGCGTTGTCAATCCAATTCTACTAAATTTTTGATTAAAATCAAGAGGTAACTTTTTTATTTTAAGAATATTTGCTTTTTCACTAGATTAGGGAACATTTTTATCTTTTGTTTGTTTTGTTTTTTGTGCCTCTTCTCTTTTTGATAATGTCAAAAGGGGAGAACGTAATGTTGAATTTGTATTATTTTTTTTATTTTCAAAAAATTTAAAACAAAATTTTTTTTTATTTCCCCTATTTTTTAAAAGGGTTTATTCTAGTTAGGGGGAGATTAGGAGATATTACTTTTTTTGAAAATTCAAATTGAATTGTTTGTCATTATCAAAAAGGAAGAGATTGTTGCGGATCTATGGTTTATGATTTTGATGATAGCAAACATTCCTTATTTCTCTATGATTGTCTTATGTGCTAACATTTCAGGTCCACACGATCAGACTGCAATTTGGAACCAGCTCAAGATTGGGTAGACTAGGTCTGTGTCAGTTTGTAATCTTTTTCCTTTCTTGAGTCTGTTGTATTTGGTGTGGCATCTAATGATTTGTAACTTGAAAGATTTTCTGTTGTGCCCTAAAAGATTTCTATTTTTTGTAACATTGTCCGGGACGATCTGACAAAAGTAGAAACCCTAATTAGAGCATCCTCATTAAAGCAGCCGTCATTATGCAAATCACATCGTCCTGGACGATTTTGTATCGGCCAGGACTATAGGCTCAATTCAGCAATAATCTGCCGCCAGATTTATTTAGAAATAACCTATTTTTTGACATCGTCCAGAGGATCGTCCAGGACTATAAAATATCGTCCAGGACGATCCAGGTCAATTTTTTCAAAATTTCTCTGTAATTTAAGGAAATCAATTACGTGGTCAAATCGTCCGGGCCGATTAGACATCGTCCAGCTTCATTTCAGGGCGATATTCAGGACTATTTTTCTCATATTTGAACTAATCAGCCAGGACGATATGCCTATTGTCCTGGACGATAATGTCGGCAACTTGTATTAATGA
>NW_021361472.1:0-291 GCF_001605985.2 Dendrobium catenatum | reverse complement strand
ATTGCGTTGATTTGGGAATCAAGTGATGCTTTAGTTATCTTGGAAATATGGAGATGGTTATTGCTTGTCATGGATGGTTTCATGTGTACAAAGTGCATAACTGTATGATGTATGCTATATCTTCTAGATATTTTAGATGTGAGTGTAAGCAAGTTTCTTTTGGAGAGATATGTTGTTTCTTTACAAAGGAGTTGCATGCCAAGCATTTAATGAAACGTCTCTAAAGGAGGACCTTAATTGCATTGCTTATATCAAGGTTTTGTGTGATATTTTTGTTTAGGTGAAAGTTTC
>NW_021361471.1:0-224 GCF_001605985.2 Dendrobium catenatum | reverse complement strand
GATTATCAGTAGGACCACAGCGGTAACATCTACCCTAATCAGGTAGGACCCTATGCGAAGTGGAGGTAACACTACCACATTCACAGGACTATTCTGGCAGCTCAGAGTAATTCATGAATGGGAGGTAGACTGCCAAAAGAGAACAGTCAGGGGCGATCTCTTCTCAAAAAGACCCTGGCCCAAAAAATAGTGATGATTATATCTCAAAACATAATGTACTACAT
>NW_021361470.1:0-255 GCF_001605985.2 Dendrobium catenatum | reverse complement strand
ATGCGATTTCAAGAAGCCGAACAATATGACTTATAATAGCGAGAGGTAGAGATGAGGGAGTATGGGCGACCATGACGTGTGAGCTGTTCTGAAGAGGAGCTGGTGAGGAGATAAGGCAAATAGTTGGAAATGATCGGACTTCCTCCTCTCGAGCCAACAGAGTGTTAAATCCGCCGAATCAGAGGATTTGAAAATTCCGGGATTTACCACGAAAAGGGGTATTTTTCCATCTACCACGGCTTTCATTTGCCGTGA
>NW_021361469.1:0-213 GCF_001605985.2 Dendrobium catenatum | reverse complement strand
AGCAAACATAATGATAATACCGAGCTCTATACGGTGAACATCAGGATGCGACATTTGACCCTTATGTCCAAAAAATTTATCACAGAAAGATTCTAATAGAGGTAAAAGCAATCATCTAATAGAGGAAAAAGCAACCATCTTTTATGATGGTAAAGCAAAGAAAGAATAAAGATATGTACGGTGAGCATCGGGGTGTGACACTTGGGTATATAT
>NW_021361468.1:0-569 GCF_001605985.2 Dendrobium catenatum | reverse complement strand
TGATTATGATCTTAAAAATAACACAATTAGAAAATCGTCTTAAATGAAGCCTAAATTGAATGGTTATGGGTTTATTTTCATACAAAATCCGATCTAACTCAAGATCAAATCATTAATAGCCTATAATAATCTTTAAAAAATAAAATAATAAGATAAAAATAAGTAAATAACTCCAATTTTCTCAACTCATGACCACAGTGGGTTACATGAAACGGAGTGGTAAATTTGATGTATTAAAAAGATTTAAGTTTTAAATAAGTAGAATATTTTAAGTATTAGATATATAAATATAGATGTAAAAGAAGATATATAAATAAATCCCTCAATTTTAAAATTAATTAGGGGTGTCAATATTTGACACGACCTGAAATCCCGATCCAAAAATTTTAGATTAGGGTCAACTCGTTTAAGAAACGAGTCGGGTTAGGGTTAGAGATTTTGACCCGTTTTTAAAATTGGATCGGGTTTGGGTTAACCCGAAAATCGGAAACAACCTCTGATTGAACCCTAAATCTAAAATCCAAAACCAACTCGGATTGACCCGATAATATTGCATGATTTACCTCTCA
>NW_021361467.1:0-681 GCF_001605985.2 Dendrobium catenatum | reverse complement strand
TAAACACTCCAAAAGATTGTATCTTGTACTTCCAAGCCTCCTTTATGGTGGATAGAGTTAAAGAATAGTGTTATAATAAATGAAATGTTTTTCTTTCTATTATTTTTGTATATTTTTGGAATATATTTAAATTTTTAAAGGAATGGGTCTAGAGGATAAGAATATGTCTAAAAGTTTTACTAAATTTATAATTTTGAAAATTCCCAAATATTGTTAAACTAGATCCTAAAATAAATGGTGTAAAATCCTTCATGGTATCCTTCTTTTTTTTGAATTTTTATGGTTCAACCATCTGAAATCCTCTCATTTAGGAGTTTCCTCTCATTTGAAATTCATTTCATTAAAAAAATAATCATTAGGTATTAGCCCATTTTTATGGAACCCCATCCTTCAATGAAATCTACTAGTGGTGGAGAAAGCCCCTCGTGGCACTAGTCTAATTTAAATTTTGATCCACTAAGGTTAGGTATAAGTCCCCACATATCAACTTCCTTTTCTTATGTTCATATGCTAGTGGTGCAGAGTGCCCCTTATGGAACCATCATAACTTAATTTATCATCAATCAGTGGTGGAACAAGCCCCTCATAGTACCATCCTAAAAAAAATTTAAATCTAGACCTTCCTTTTTCATGTGTGAATCTCCTCGTAGATTTTTTTCTTTACTAAAAGATGCCCTATAA
>NW_021361466.1:0-1920 GCF_001605985.2 Dendrobium catenatum | reverse complement strand
CTATATATACTCTGGCTGAATACTTGAACTTGGGGCTTATGGGAGACAACTCAATTGATATGATAGGTATAGTGCCTAGTGCACTAGTTATCTTGTAAACTCTATTATGTTTATGTTATGTAATCACATGTTTATGAACCATTTATCATTCATAGTGTAGTCTCTTTTAATCTGAACTGGTTAGAAATTTTCTTAGTATTTAAAACCTAGGCATTCAAATAATTAAACTAACTTGTTTTACAAATTTCTATTAAATCCTATTTTAATATTATTTATCGATACCGAATTTATTAAAAACTACTTTCAACCAAACCGGTCCTAAGAAACAAGTGGTTTCATTGTGTCAATAGTCACTTTCAAGTTGATGACGATGAATGGTAAATATGAACTTGACCTTTCTGTCATTTTACCCGTTTAATGCACTCACCTCTCATCATACAGATTTAGAACAAATGCAATATAAACCCATAATTCTGATGAGACCTCTAAGCTTCCTTTTCCCTATCATGCGTTTCAGGAGATTTCCTCCTCTCTTTGAATGTCTTGTGAGTCTTTTAATAAAAGTGCAATTCGTAAGTTATGTAGTTCAGCTCTATTTTTAAGTGAGAACTAATTATGGTGGAAGAAGCACAAAGGAAATATGAGAAAGCTGAATATTGTCAAGGCTTTTGAATGCTTCTCTTTCTTAATCCCGTCAAATTGCTGCCTCTGCCCGAACTCAGTTGAACCCGAGGATGAATATGAGAGAAGAGCTTTGATTCAGAACAAAGCAGTCAGTTTGATGAAGCTTGGAAGTCTTCTTGAGGAGAACAAGACTTTAGCTTTTCATCTTGAGCCCAAGGTGATCCTTTTCCCCCTTTATCATTTTATTTTTTTCTTTCCTTCTTGTGTATTAATTGGAAAATTCTGTCACAGAAAATGCTAATAAGAATGGACTTCATATTCGATGAATTTATTTTTAAATAAGTGAAACTAATCTGCAATTAATAAAAAATTCTATTATAACTATCATAAAGTAAATATAATAGATATAACTTTTTTTCTAATTAAAAAAATTATCAAGAAGTTCTTACACACTTTTTTCCAGTTTTAATTTTCAAGATAATTTTAGCAATATACGATCTGTTTTTTTAGTAACTGCTGTCCTCTTCTTCCTATAATTTTTTGGTTTTCAGACTGTGGCCTTAAGAGTTTCCATGCATTGTAATGGCTGTGCAAGGAAGGTTGTGAAGCACATAAAAAAGATTGAAGGTATGTGATTGAAGCTACTATGTTACAGGTGCTAAATATTTTTTCTCTTTGATCTATAAATTAGAACAAATTAAACTTGGCTGATTATTAAAGTTCAAGCAAGAATTATGGGATTTAATGATCGCATCAGATTTCATGAGTAATGCAGTGTAAAAAAAGATAGAGAATAGTAGTACAATTTCAATTAAATTGATAGATTACATCATTGCATCAGATTTTATTCTTAATTAAGCGCTGAATTTTTCTGATTGCAAATATTGATCATAATTCTCTCTCTTGTTGAAGACAAAAGTGGAACTGTTGATAAAGTATCCTTTTGTGCAGATTTTTTTATGTACTGTAGCATTGTTTGAAAAAAAAAAAGATCTATGAACTTGTTTCAGAGATTCATATGAGAAAAATTGTTTACTGCTTCATTCTTATTTTAAAAATACTTTAGTGTGTTGATACCTTAAAGAAATAGTAAGAGAAAAAACTAAGAACATTGCATAAAAATTGGTTTATGCAAGCTAAAATTATAAGTTTTTTTTATTATATCTAAATATTAAAACTCAAGAAAATAATAATAATAATAATAATAACTGGACTAAGGGTTCAGCTGGCAATGGAATACTCGTTGGGATAATGGAGAACCCTAGCGACTCTGTGAAGATTAAAATTTTGATCATG
>NW_021361465.1:0-559 GCF_001605985.2 Dendrobium catenatum | reverse complement strand
GGGGTGGCAGCTGACCCCACCAAGATAGAGGCCATGGCGGATTGGCCTACACCAAAATCCCTTAAAAGGCCTAAGGGGATTTTTGAGACTGACTGGCTACTACAGGAGGTTTATCAAGGGCTATGGTTTCATAGCAGGTCCTTTGACTGATTAGTTAAAAAAGGATAATTTTCAGTGGGGAGAGAAGGCGGAGGAAGCCATGAAGACCCTGAAGGAAACCATGACTAGTACCCCGGTTTTGGCACTTCCAGACTTCACCCAGCAGTTTGTGGTTGAGACTGACGCTTCGGGAGTGGGTTTGGGAGCGGTACTCATGCAGAATCATATGCCGATTGCTTTCTTCAGCAGGATCTTATCACCTAGAGAGAGAGATTGAAGTCAGTTTATGAGCGGGAACTGATGGCCATTGTGTTGGCTATTCAAAAATGGCAGCCTTATCTATTGGGGCAACGATTCATAGTTCGTACTGATCAGCGGAGTCTCAAGTACTTACTAGAGAAGAGATTGGTGGCAGAAGAACATTAGAGGTGGCTAGCCAAACTTTTGGGATATGAGTTTG
>NW_021361464.1:0-266 GCF_001605985.2 Dendrobium catenatum | reverse complement strand
TTACGTTTCCAAATTAGGGTTTTATGAAAATGTAATTTTCTCTTAAGAATATTGTTAGGAAAGGTTTAAAAATGCTTTGTAATGAAAAAATTTGATTTTTCTCTATTTTTTTTTTAGTTTTAAAAATTAGGATTTTTCCTAATTTTAAGATTTTGTGATAAATTGTTAACAAATGTTGTTCCTATGAGTCTTGTGAAGACTCTAATTATGAGAAAATAAGACTTTCATCAAAAAAATTATTTTCCTAATTTTTAAAATTTATTAAT
>NW_021361463.1:0-292 GCF_001605985.2 Dendrobium catenatum | reverse complement strand
GGCTTGGATTGGGTTGATCTTGGTGTCGTTGGGTTCGTATTTCCGAGACGCACAGTTTGACTATAAGCTCGCTAAAATCAGAGTTCATATGCTCCCGAAATTAATTTTTGAAGTTTCCAACTAGCTTTTGCCTCGAGATTCGTGCCCGATCAAGTTGATTTTGTGATACCGTATCAGTTGCCCCCTATTTTCAGACGTCGAAGCACCAGGAGTCAGAAAATACATGCGTTGACAATTTGCATTGGTCTAAACACCAAAAAATGAGTTCAAAAAATTAACATCTTGCTCGAAC
>NW_021361462.1:0-1098 GCF_001605985.2 Dendrobium catenatum | reverse complement strand
TTTACATAATTTTTTCATTCTCCCACCACCCTCTTTATATTCCCGCCTGCCCTCTCTCTCTGTCTCTCTTTCTCTCTCTCCTCCGTGGCATCAACAGTCAACAAAAAAATAAAGTTATGGAGTTTAGCCCCACATTGTCTGGTATAAATATTTATTGTTATATAAAAACAAAGGCATGTGTGGAGTAGCTGCTGGACAGCTGGTGAGCGGGATCGGCTGAGTTTCCTTTGTTGGTCGTTAACGAGATGCTAGATTTGATTTAAAAACAAAATCATTTTGTGCTTGTGTGCGGAGGAGCCGACCTGCGTCTAAGAAGCTCAATCCGAACACGAGTTGAACTCGAACACTTGTGTTATAAACGAGCTCGAGTTCGAACAGCGTCTAAGAAGCTCGACGAGTTTTGAGCCGAACTTGAGCACAGTTTTGACAAACGAGCTTGAACTTGAGCTGGCTAAAGCTCAGCTCGGCTCAGTTCATTTACAGCCCTGCTTGATTGAGTGAGCTAAGCAAGTGTTCTAACAACTATGTGCCTATGGATGAAATAAGTTACTCAAGCCACATCTATGCACATTCAATCACAAGTAGGGTCGTCGATCATGTCACATCACAATCCTTTTAAATGATCATGTTGGTACAACTCTTATTGAGTTAGAATTCTATATTTGTTAACTCCTCTTAATCTTAAAGAACATGCAAAAACTTATAAAAGCTTCTAGCTTTGTGGATAAGAATTCTTTGAGCTATCTTCCATTGCTTAAGTTATTATAATAAGTTAGGATGAAGACTAATGGGATTGAAAAATTCTTAAGACATACAAATAAGGGAGTGCTAGATTTATAATAACATCTAAGAATCATAGGAGACAAAAACCACATTGTGCATTTGATCCAATTAAATCATTAATTATAATAGTAGTAGTTCTTAAGAGGGTAAAATAGGGCATAATCAAGCATAATATACTAATAGATAGATACACATCAACCAAAAAAAATTAAACTAATGGTAGGAGCCCTATTTGTATATCAGAAACTTTTTTTTATTTTCATTTTGATGTGGCACTAATCTCCACTTAAGTGGGACTTAAAGATCAAATTAGTC
>NW_021361461.1:0-1595 GCF_001605985.2 Dendrobium catenatum | reverse complement strand
AAAAGACTCGCTAGAAAAATGCAATCCTACGATCCACTAAGGAGACTCGCTAGGAAAATGCAATCCTATGATCAAATAGAAAGACTCGCTAGGAAGATGCAATCCTACGATCAACTAAGGAGAATAAAGAAGCATGCAATCATACAACAAGCATGCAATAAGTGTCCCACCATGTTATGAACATACGATCACACAATGCTCATGCAATTATATATCAATAACATAATCATGCAATCATGCAATCGTATAATAACCACATAGTCATGCGATAAATATACAATAATCATCATATCAAACCACCTAATAATAAGCAAATGTGTAATGTTCATTAACAATCATATGACTATGCAATGATCATACACATATATAATAATCAAATCACAAGCACATAATGCAAGAGCCAAGAAGCGCAATAGCACATAATCAAGTCATGCAATAGTGATGCGATCATTCAATAGAACATAATCAAGTTATAAATACAACCATATGATATTCATATAATCACACAATAATCATCTAGTTATGTTTATCAAACCACACAATAGCAATCGTATAATCATACAGTGATTCATATGGATAATAATTACTCAATTATATGCTCAGGTAATCATACAACAATCCTCAAATCATGCAAATGATCATACAGTCATATAACAATCATTCATTCATATAATGCTCACCCAATCATGCAAACATGGTGGGACAAAAGAAAGAAAGAAATCAAACATTCGCCTGACCAAGTCGAAACAGCGAACGAAGAAGATTCAATGCTCACTTAACTAAAACAGAATAGTGAGGAAGAGCTAAAGAAAGAAACTCAACAATCTGCATATTCATACCGAAATAGTAGAATAGAAGAAGGAATGGATTCAATGCTCGCATGAGCAAAATCAAAATAGTGACATAAAGAACTAAGAAAAACTCAACGATCACCTAAAACACATGTCTAAGATGATGCGAGGAGAAGCAAATTCAACCATCATTTGAAAATTGGAACAAATAGCAAAGAGTAATAATCATAAGCAATGAAGAATAATCAAAGATAAGGAAATCATCTATCTGCCTGACCACATCGCAACAGCAGCATAGAGAGGAAAAGGGATCTCACATCCACCTGACCATATCGAAACAGTGAATGGAGAAAACTCAAGACTCACTTGACCATATTCGAAACAGTAATTAAAGAGTAAGAAAAGGAAAGAGACAACTATCTGTCTGACCAGAACGAAACAGCAGAACATAAGGAGAAAGAAAGAGGGGGTCCCACATCCGCCTGACTATATTCGCAACAGCGAATGGGGAGAACTCAGTGCTCACCTGACCAGATCAAAACAGTGAACAAGAGTAGAGTGAGGAAACGACTGTCTGCCTGACCAGATCGAAACAGCAGAACAGAAGGAAAAAAAAAGAAACATCCCACATTCACCTGACCAGATCGAAACAGTGAATGGGAAAAACTCAGTGCTCACCTGACCAGCTCGAAATAGTGAACAAGAGTAGAGTAAAGAAACGACTGTCTGCCTGACCAGATCGAAACAGCAGAACAGAAGAAAAAAAAAGAAACATCCCACATTCACCTGACCAGATCGAAACAG